>NC_136487.1:30057982-30110482 GCF_053919585.1 Euprymna scolopes | reverse complement strand
ATATATATATATATCGGTATATTTGTACCGTTTGAGAACGTTCACACACACAAAGGCATATATATATATATATATATATATATATATATATATATATATATATATATATAGAATGAATGAATTATACGCCAAAATTTATGATGGTGATCATCTTATAATTTATTCCTTTAAATCAGTTGATTTATACAATTCTTAACATTTACTCTATATATTGCTCTGTAATCACATTGAGTTTCTTATATAAGGATTGATATATATAAGAAAAATATGTCTACAGAAATATATATATATATATATATATATATATATTTAAAAATATATCTGAAAATTAAGCTACACTGAATTTTCCGCGTTTCATCAGCGTGGGAATTCGTCAATCTCTCTCTCTCTCTCTCTCTCTCTCTCTCTCAACATATATATAATAAAATACGTATGAAAAGAGTTCATAAGCCAAATTATAACGCACTATTACGAAAATAAACTAATATTTATTTGCTTTAAATTAATATTTCGGCGATAGACGCCATCCTCAGAATTTTATGCACCTTTTTTCGTCGACATAATGGTAAATTGAAGAAAAGCTAGTCAAGTGTCCGCTTGTTTCGTCTGTGGTGTTATCTTGCAAATACAAGAAGAATCAGCTTGGCGCTTCTGATTTAAAAGTCAGAGATGTGTGTTCGTGATATAAGTGTTGTTTAATATTTTACATAAAATACGTATGAATAAAACGATAAAAATGTATTAAATTCTGAGGATGTCGTCTATCGCCGAAGTAATTATTTCAACAAATATATATTTAATATATAAATATTTAAGATATAGATAAATAGTTATAATATAAAGCTGAACATCTGTGTGTGTGTGCGTGTGTTCGTTCACGCCTAACCTCCATAGAATGTAAATATGTCAAAAAGTTTAACAAGGTTTTTAAAAGGGGTGAACGTCTACAATAACACCTTAACTTTAATCTTAATTCACGTAAGCTTTTATTTATGTTTTTGAGTTGAATCATATTGTGTCGAATAAATTCACCTCATAAATTCACGTTCTTATTAAAGTGAAAACAAAAAAAAAGTCGTAACTTTAGAAAATTCTCGACACAAATTTTGCATAACTCTGTTTTTTCCTTCTCCACTTGCACGTGGCACTGTTTAGAAAATAGATAAATAGATAACTAATAAAACATAAGAACGTTACTTGTTATAGTGTCAAAGGAAGGAAAAATCCTGCTGACGTGATTACGTGTCTTTTTTTAAAACATTTATATAACCTTTTTATTTTTATTTATATATCTGTTTAAGCTTTTTTTGTCAGTGTACTTGAAGGAATCAGTTGATTACAACCATTTTTGTGTGTTCTTTACATTACAACTGTACAACCCTGAATCCGACGGCACAATATTACACCGTTCAATACTGTAAAACTGAAACGAAGCTGTTCTGCTTGAAAAGGTCGCCATTTTCTTTTTATTCATATTTATATCGATCCTTTGCTTTAAAAAACTAAAGTTATTACGTGTTTACGTTTTTAATATCCAATTTTGCTGTTCCGGATTATTTTACTAAAGTAAATAAAGCTTCATTATTTTTCAAAACTGTTTTTGTTTCTTTGTTTTTCGATATTTCGTCAATATTATTTAGTAAGAGTGTTTAGAAGAAAAGCCATCAAACGACAACCCGAAAAAATAAATATACAAGAAATGAAGGTTACCATAGCCAATAAAAGTTCAGTTCATGTTTTTTTTTGTTTTGAAATAGTTTTTAATGCTCTTTACTTGAAATAATTTCAGCGAACCTAGATTAAAACGAAATTTGAGGCGATAACTAATAATGAATTTTATATAAAGTACACACACCATAAACGAATATTCCTCAAGCACAAAATAACGGAAAACATTAAAATATGTTTATAATTATGCCTAATGTTGACGGAACTCTCTTAAATTTTTAACACAGAATGCTCAGGTGCTCCTCCTTCAAATTGAAAACGGGGCTCTGCATTTCAAAGTCGCTGCCATTTTGATTTTTTTTAAATTTTACAAACTACTTAAAAATACAAACCAATGAACTTTTTTTTACCATAAAAGTACTTTTTATTGACTATGGTAACATTTACTTCTTGTATATTTATATTATTATTATATATATAACATTTTCTCTTTGTAAGGAAACATCATTTTGTTGGTCACTCTTGGCTACGAATGGAAACAAAGTTGATAATAAAAATATATTTTCGCGAAAATTATTTTTACTTTCATCATATTTTGCTTAGGGTAAAATTTTTGAATATCAAAACCTATCTCTTTACAACCCTTCCTTTTCATAACCTATCATACTTTCATCAATCACAGTTCATTTTCTGTAGGTTGTTTTTGAACCCAGTCAATTACGGGTACTTCTGCTAGCTTAATATATAAATATTTAATATTTGAATATTTAATATATAAATATTTTATATAGGAATTCATTGTTTTAAGCAGTGTTGATATATAGGTTACAAAATTCTATCGGTTTATAACCAAAACTAGTCCAGACATTTATTTTAATAAATAAATATAGTTATTTGTTAAATTTGCATGGACTCTATATAAGAAGGAGGAGCACGATATGTCTGTTTACATTACACTTAAACATTTGTATGTGCGAAAAGTCAGGGAAGTAGCGGTCTGGAATGGAATTCCAAAGTCCAGCAGTTCGAGGGAAAGAAACTATCTGATCCGAAGGCTTTCCAACATCTCGGGATATTTAGAGTATAGGGGTGAGATTTTGCTGCTTGTCAGATCAGTCGGGGGTATTTATATCGGGGGGGTACAGGTGCTTTGAGTTCGTCGGGGCACTTTTAATTAAAATACTACTAAAACAGGTACAGGGATACAACATTTTGTCTCTTAGACAAAGATTGAAATTTGGTTGACAGTGCAAGATGTTTTAGTTGGTGACGTTTTATTATTTTATCTAGGAATGAAGGATTGGTAGCAGATGCAGACGCCAAGATGTGGCAACAATTTTACATGCTTAGGCGAATAATGTGGCAACAAGTTTACATGCTTAGGCGAATAATGTGGCAACAATTTTACATGCATAGATGTACAGGGTACTCTCAGGCGTGAGTAATTTTATAGAACAGTACGGCGAGCTTCTTTACTGCAGCCTTGTCAATACCCTCGGGGTATTTATTCGAATTCATGTTCCTTGTGAATGTTAAGCCGTAGAGTTTGATCGAAGAGCTTCCAGGTATTGTACCATTATGCATGGCTATCAGTGGTTGAAAAGATTTCTTGTAAGTATTAAAGAAATGAAGCTAAGTCTTGGTTGCAGAAACCGCTAATCTTCCGTTCTCTTAATCCTTGTTTATGTGGATTTACGTTACTTGTGCAGAGCAGCTATTTCACTAGTTTCAATCCAAACCTTATTTTGTCAACATATTTTTTAAAGCAACATTTATTTATTTGTTCAGGTATTTTGTCCTTTTTAGTTTATTGACAAAGTAATGTTTCCATGTTTGAATTTTCTTGAATAATTCCTATATTTTTTTTATTTTATTTCAATTTTATTCTCTTTTAAATTTTTACTGTTAATTCATATTCACATTTGAGCTCATATGCCTTCATCTGTGTTTCTTATTTGCCTCGTCACCGTCATATTTTACATACCGTTTTCGTCTTTTTTTTCCTTATTATTTTTTGTGAGAATACCTTATTACATATTTAAAGATAATCTAATGAAGACAAATATGTAATTAAAAATTGGGTTTGCAATAAACTCAAGTGAAATACATACTAGATGTTGAAATTTAAAAAACTTTTAGTTAGCGGCAAAAAGTTCAAATAAGGGTTTTCTGAAAGTGAATTAATATTTTAAGCCATTATTTCGTCTTTAAATTAATAGAAATTCATCATTTAAAGTTGAAACATATTTGAAATAGTATTGCAGGCACTTGAAGGCACCAACACTTCATTTGCCCTGTTACATGCTAATAATAGTTTAGTACATTAAAAGCTATCGCAAACATATTTGAATAAAATAATACCGTTTTCTAAATAATATATTACATGTTATAATATATTACAATTATAATATTATAAATTCATGAGTTTATTTTATTAAATATGTATATAATCACAATTTTCAGTGAAATGTTTAACATATTAATAACATTTTTCATAAACACAATATAATGTGTAGCTTTTCATAATAAGAATGTTAACGATTGGTGAAAACCATGCGGTTTTAAATTGAAATTTAAAAAAGCGTTAAAGCAAAAAAGTAATAATGCAAATAAAACACAGTATGAACGGCCACGCCGATATTACGCTACGTATGGTTTGAATTTGCTCATTTATTGTTTTTTATAGGTCACTTTGCGCAGGATTCCTCTCCTGTTGTGCAGTCTCCAGATCAAACTGCATGATTAAAGTGCATACGGGGGACTACAAGGGCGCTTCGACCAACTCCAATGTTTATATCGTTCTCTATGACGAGAAAGATCAGTCGACCCAGCAATACAAACTCGACAACTTTCTTCATAACGATTTCAAGTGTGACGCAGTCGACAGTTTTGACGTCGAGTTACCTACCAACTTTAGTAGAATAGTGAAGTTACAAATATGGCATGACAACGCGGGATTCTTTCCCAACTGGTACGTGGACGTCATCAAAGTAAAACAATCGCAATATTCACGTGAAAGCATCTTTCCAATATTCCGCTGGATTGTTCCCGATGAAGGAGACGGTCAGAATCACTATATAATAATGGAATTTGATACTATCCTGCCACAATTCGATAAAAATCCTACACAACGTTATAGAGAAATCGAATTGAAACGTCAAAGTTATGACTTAAAATATGTGCATGGCAATGTTCCGATGGTAGGTTGACTTTTTAAAAATTAAACTTTTTTTTTTACTGCATATAAACTTTCCTTTGTTATGTACAGTCACAACACATAATTAATAATTTGGGAAAAACTAGGGTTATGTATCATTCCAAACTTCATATATTCGGAACAGAACAAAATAGATCCGATAAGATTTTAAACCTTCAGAGTCGATTGTATAGTCTACGGCGTTATATTGTATACCAACAACGCACCACTTGACGATTAAAATACTTTATCCACTACGCCACGTGTGTTTGCGGACAAGTCAGAAAAATCCAAATAATACTAATTATTTTAATTGTAATTATTGATAAAAATTTTTCTAGTATTTCGCAATACCAGCCAGGATGTCAATAACCATTAGGTTCTCTGATATAACTCAATAAAATTAAGCACGGCCAAAACGGAAGGAAGGGGAGTAAGTATTTTTGACAGAGCCTCTCTTTAAAAATCTACCAAAAATCAATACGGAATTTTCACCGATAATTAAGTGAAAAATATACTTAATAATGCTGTATTTTTTTTTATCATAATCGATATCTATATATATTATTTTGCCTTCAACCCCTATTCTTAATGTTTGGTTAAAAATATATTTAAAATGATCATCCGAAACTGAGCAAAATATAGTGTATTGTTGGGAATGATTGTAGATAAAAAAAAACTGTGCACGTATCAGATTTTCATGTTGAGAATCCGAATTTTTAACGTATTTTATTTTTCATTGTTTGTGTTTTGAAGTATGACATTTGTTGACTATGTTAAAAATAATTATTATCTTCAAGATTAGCAAAAATGATTTATTTTCATTATTTTTACAAAGAAAACGCTACTTTTAAATCTTTGAAAAATAAGTTAATAATTTTAGTGAGTCCAATATACTATTAAATATGAAATGTTTTAAAGAATCGATATAAAAAAAAAAGAAAAAATCGATAAATAACTGCACATTTTTCTAAATATACGATAATTTGTTGCGGCAATTTGTTCTTACGTGATATTGCCTCACCCATGGAAGGCCATAAGGCCTACAAACAGTTGTGCGCATTAAAAACAGTTGTTATCTACCTCTTTTGCTTTTTTCTGTGACTTGCAGTTGACTTAGTTTAAAGTGTGGGGGGACTTGCATCTACCACACACTCTCGTCCAGAACCACTTGGTCCTGATGGTAAGACAGGATCAAGACGATCAGGCCTTCAGGCCTGATACTAGATGGAGGAGTTGTCTCCAACCGATACAGCTGTTACATGATAAAGGTTGTCCCCTTTTCATGTAAGTATAAAAATGGAGAATTTAGTTTAAAATGGAAATGAGATGGCAATAGAGAAATTCGAACCTCGTAATCTTGGTTTAGAAATAGATTACGTGTGAGAATTTAAAAATGTAAAACGAAACATTTGTTTAGAATATAGATAAATATTCAAGAAAAGAATGTGAGCTGTCAAGTTTATTATGAAATTTTAAATTGAAAGAATGCAGCTTATAAGATAATGTTTTAACATATTGAATATAGGTTAAAATTCCTTTTGTAGAAATAGGAAAAGTTTTGGACACGTATGTTCAGGACACGTGAAAGAATGCACATATTTTAACATGTGTATGACGTCATAGAAAATAGAAAGTTCGAGGGATAGAGAAAAACTTTAGTTAGAAAACAGTCAGTGAAGAAACTCGGGGGGAGTCAGACGTCTGGAAGCGAGACGTCGCTTCAAGGAAAAATGTGAGACTTTGAATTCTTGGTGATGGAACACGGCCGTGTGAAGAATAAACCATTATGTTTTTTGTAAAGCTCGTCTTGTGTCTTATGATTCCTACAGAAATGTAAAGTCCAATTGTATTATGTATTTGTGTTAATATATGTCTTTACATACACGTCTCAACATCATCATGTCTACACAATGTCCGAACTGTCTGAACACTATATCCCTTCACTCTAAGAGCTTTCTCCTTCTTCCATCAGCAAGATCTAAGAAAGAACATTTTAATATATAAGAATCTCTCCTAACATGAACAATCTCTCTAAGCCTCTTTCTCTCACTAAGAAAAAGCATCTCTCTCAAGACAAAGACTCTTAATAACTCTTCCTAAGACTCTTAAAATGAAACCCCCTATATGTAACACAGCGACTAGCATTCACAAAATGATCACCCATCTGGTAGTGGCCAGGCTCATCGTTGCTAAACTTCGCGGGTTATGTAGGCAATATATATATATATATATATATATATATATATATATATATATATATATATATATCGCTTATGATGGAAATGTACCGGAGTAAATGAACTTATTTTAACTTGTAAAGGTGACCATAGTTTCTTCCAAACTACCATCACATTTTTTTTAATTTCGCCACGCGAAATCTATAAAGTGAGATTAAAGATAGAATTATTTGGAATTCGGTGATGTATATCATAATATTTTTGCATATTCTTATAGCAAATAATCTTAAGTTTTATTTGGACACAAAAATAATTGGTTCAAAAGACTTAAAAATATTCAACTGCTTTATCCATCGAGACGAAAATGGAGGTGAATTATGTTTTTTTTAGAAAAGTTTAATTTAATATTCTATTAAAAATAGTAGAGAAAGTTTTATATTATTTTGCTTTTCATATAATAAAAGTCAAGGTTTTCATCTTTCTGGAAAAAAAGGGGCAAAAGACTTTAATAGATTTTAATTCGTTAAAAAAAAGCAACTTTGCTTTTCTTCCATTTTTTTGTCGTGTCTAAATAAAATCTTTTTCGCTTTAATTTTTATATCAGATTTTATTTTTTAAAAATTCTGCTGAACGCTTTAATGGTGGGTGAAATCTGATTATATTTCGAGGCAGATTGAAATATTTAGTTCTTTAAAAGTTTATATTACTTTACAATTTGCATATCAAAATGATGGTTCGAAATAATAATCTGCAAATCAAAAGGGTGGATAAACTTATATCCTAATTATTATACTTATATAGTAATTATTATACTTATATAGTAATTATTATACTTATATCCTAATTATTATACTTATATAGTAATTATTATACTTATATAGTAATTATTATACTTATATAGTAATTATTATACTTATATAGTAATTATTATACTTATATAGTAATTATTATACTTATATCCTAATTATTATACTTATATAGTAATTATTATACTTATATAGTAATTATTATACTTATATCCTAATTATTATACTTATATAGTAATTATTATACTTATATAGTAATTATTATACTTATATAGTAATTATTATACTTATATCCTAATTATTATACTTATATAGTAATTATTATACTTATATAGTAATTATTATACTTATATCCTAATTATTATACTTATATAGTAATTATTATACTTATATAGTAATTATTATACTTATATAGTAATTATTATACTTATATCCTAATTATTATACTTATATAGTAATTATTATACTTATATAGTAATTATTATACTTATATCCTAATTATTATACTTATATAGTAATTATTATACTTATATAGTAATTATTATACTTATATAGTAATTATTATACTTATATAGTAATTATTATACTTATATCCTAATTATTATACTTATATAGTAATTATTATACTTATATAGTAATTATTATACTTATATCCTAATTATTATACTTATATAGTAATTATTATACTTATATAGTAATTATTATACTTATATAGTAATTATTATACTTATATAGTAATTATTATACTTATATCCTAATTATTATACTTATATAGTAATTATTATACTTATATAGTAATTATTATACTTATATCCTAATTATTATACTTATATAGTAATTATTATACTTATATAGTAATTATTATACTTATATAGTAATTATTATACTTATATAGTAATTATTATACTTATATCCTAATTATTATACTTATATAGTTAAATACTTTTTACTTGTTTTTTCGTTACGATTTTACAAATATCTTTTCTTAGTGAATTTTTATATCTAGTTTTATGTTTATTGCCTTATCGAGTCTGTTTTCTAAGTTCATTATTATTTTTTTTTATTTTTACGGATAAGATCTACGTATTCTTACTTCATTGTCTATATTTTATGTATATAGTACGTTTTTCATTCATTGTCTTTTATTGTTATTAATATGGTCATAACGAGTATGTTTTAACTTCATTGTTTTTATGTTTTCTTAGTTCATTTTAGTTGTTATTTTATATCTCTCTTTTTTTTTCATTTTCCTTAAACTTTTTCTTCTAGGGGATGGGACATCCAACCAGATGTCTGACATTTACCCCTATTTTAGTGAGTCCAACCAAGAGATCTTTTCAGGATTCTAGCCGTCCCTTTCAGTGCAATCGTTTGTATTTCACTTGCACTTGGTTCACCGGGTATGCTTGCTATGTACTTTTTAAAGTTTTTTTTCATAAGCCCAGTTGCTCCTATGATAACTGGTATAATTGAAACGTCTTTTAATTTCCAATTTCGTTTCATATCATACATAAGTCCTTGATGCTTTGTTATCTTTTCCCTCTCAACTCTGTTAAGCCCTGTATCATTGGGTACACTGACCTCTATTACGGTCGCTTTTTTGTTTGCTCTGTCCCAAATCACTATATCTGGTTTAACAGCTGCGTTTTCAAGATATGTAGCAGTAGGGATTATGTAGTCATAGTGAATAGTGTAGTTGTCATTCCCAACTGATCGTTCGGGTATATGTTCCCAGGAGTTTTTACTACACTGAATGTTGAGTTTCTTACATATCTTCCAGTGAAGGTATTTGCAAACTCCATTATGGCGATCTGTATAATAACCGTCTCCAAGTAGGTCTTTGCAACCAGAAATCAGGTGGCCCACACTCTAAACCTCAGTGCTACAGAACCTGCATTTATTATTGTTGCTTAGACCACACATCTTTTTGAAGGCGTTTGTCATGAGGCCCTGGTCTTGTGCAGCCAATATCAACCTCTCTTGGTCGTAATGGAGGGATCCTCTTTTGAGCCAATCCAGGGAACCATCCCTATCAATATATTCTTGGGATAGTTCAGTCGGTAGGTATTTTGCCCGTTTATGGTTGGTCCATTCTTCTGTTTTAACACTATGGAACTGGCTAGTGTATTTTTTTACGACTTTTCTGGGCTATGTCAGTGACAGGCTTGTTTGGGTTCTCAGTATCATTTTTAAGGCAATCTTTTCCAAAAATGAGTGGCAAGTTGTGTTATAGATGTTGTACTACTTGCTCGATTCTGATAATGGTCTTTAATTTTCATAAGCTTGGGGTTACAGGAACTTATTATATACTGACCTATGCTGACGATTGTGGCTCTGTGTTGATGATTGACTTCCGAGAGTCCCATACCTCCTTCTCGCCTGGGTAGGTACAAACGAGGCATGCACTGATTTCGATAAATAACTCGGTACAAGGTTAGCATTTTCCTTGTCTTTGTGTCGAGCCAATTTATGTCTTTCTGAGGCCAGTCAATAATGCCAAAACTATATGTTAGTACTGGCATGGCAAGTTGGTTAATTGCCGTAACTTTGTTCTTGTTTGTGATTTCGGTTTTGCAGATTTTTCTTACCCAGCGTAAATATTCTTGGCTTAGTTTCTCTCTCATCTTTGAATGCTGGATGGACTCATTTTCATCAATGCCGAGGTATTTGTATGTTTCCTGTTCATCCAGTTCTCTGATTACACTATTTTAATCGTGCTGTATATTTTCAGTATATACCTTCTTGCCAGCTTTAAGAGTACACATAGCACACTTATCCAGTCCGAGCTTCATTTTGATGTCATTAGAAAAAGTGTGGACAATTTTCAGTAGATTATCTAAATCCCTATCCGAGCTAGCATAAAGCTTAAGATCATCCATGAAAAATAAATGGTTTATTAACTTGGAGGATTCTCTTTGGCGGCTGTTGCTTAGATTATAAGCACCTTGGTAGTTCTTTAGAAGCTTACTTAGAGGATCAATTGACAGGCAAAATAGTAGAGGAGATAGACTGACTCCTTGGAAGATTCCTTTTTTTATTCTTATATTTGGGATGGATATGCTTCCCCCGTTATGGTTTAAGGTAATGGATGTTTGCCACTCCTTCATTTGGGCAGCTAAAATTTCTCGTATGGTCGGGTGGATTTTATATAATTCAAGGCATTTTAGTATCCACGAATGGGGTACACTATCAAATGCTTTCTGATAATCTATCCATGCCATATTTAGATTTCTTTTTCTTTTCCTGCAATCTTCCAAAATGGTCTTATTAATGAGCAATTGATCTTTGGTGCCCAGGCAGTTTTTCCTACATCCTGTTTGTTCCTCCTCAAGATAATCACCGGATGAAAGATGGTCATATATGCTGTCAGCTATTAATCCAGTGAACAGTGTGTCTATTTAGTTCTTGGCTTTATATTTCCAGTTTTTGTCTTTTTATTTTCTTTGTTTATTATTTAATATTTTTATGCTGATCATGTTATTTATTATGTTTTTTTCGTTTTTATATTTTACACTTCATGATCCTATCTAATATATTTTCTTAGTTCATTTTTAATGCATTATAGTATCGATTTGCATGAGTTTCGTTCGTTTTCTTACATTTTTATGTTCATGGTCTACATTTAGTACATTGTTATATATCACCCGACTATGATCTCATCTAGTATGCATTTCACTCAGTATTTTATATTAAATATTTGATATTATTTAGTATTTTCGTAGCTTATGCATTTATATTACAGGGTGAACAATAAAGTTGTCGCCTTGTAAAAAAACATGATTCCATTTCCGTTTGATGAAAATCGGTTTTCTTTGTCTCAAACCATCTACCAGTTGGCCAGTTGTGTAAAATCCCAAGAGCGATAGGAGCCTTCTATCATTCTGAAGTGACACAATGTTCAACAAGCGAGATTGGAGATGCGCCGCTCTACAACTCATGATCTCTACCAATCCATGTTATGCCATTACCAGTACCCTCAAATTCCAAATCTGGACGGTTCAACGATTGAGGACACAGTGCTATGAAGTTCCGGTCACGGTTATTGTCTTTGGTGTGGTTTAATGTGAGGGCCACATATGCCATCTCATATCTTTGAAGTCGGCTTGAAAGTAAATATCAAATGATCATCTTGATGTGCTGAAGAGTGTGGTGATACCCTAGTGCTATCGGCTGCCGCTGGCAAACCCTGGATATGGCAGCAGAACTCGGCGCCGGTCCACAAGTCCAGAGAGACGCAGCTTGGCTTCGGAAGGAGTGGTACGACTTTGTACCTTTTTCTTACTGCCCTCTCCCTGACCTGAACCCGTTTAATCATACATAAAGAACATCACCAACATGACCTCCCACAACACCAAAGCCAGCTTAATCGTTGCAATCCCCCAAGCATTCGCCGAGCTCCTGCCGGCGGTTGAAGAAAAAATATGCTCCCAGTTCCTGACCTGTTCGACACAGGCGGTGATTGAGATCGAAGTTGACTACATTGCATAGACACTAGTTATTTTACATAATCAACTTACATGAATTAAGTTTTTCAATATAGTTTTAAAATAAATTTGCTGTGGTGAAGGCGACAAATCCATTGTTCCAGCCTTTATTATAGCCATAGCATTATGAATAAACCGTTCAAATTTCAAGTTTTTTATATTTCAAATAAATTATTTTCTATTCGTTATGAATTTGCATGCATTATCGTTACGTTCATGTTTGTAGTTGATTGTTTATTTTAATGTTTATGGTTATAGTAATATCTAGTCATTTATTTTAGTTCAACTTTGTTCTTACTATTTATTGTTTATATTTTCATAGTTCATAGTTTTATAGTCTTGTTGTTATAATCTTTCTAGTAATTTATCTTAGTTCATTGACTTTTGTGTTTATAGTTAGTGCATTATTTTGTATGTTTTCTTGTTTTATATTCTTATGATTAGTGTATGACCTCTTATGATTTCTTAGTTCATAATCTTCGTAATCTCGTAGTCTCGTAGTCTAAACCTACAATGTTTTTGTTTATTATTTTATATTTTTATGATTATGGGTTAATCTTGTATGGTTGTAAATTCGTTGTTTTTGTTTATTTTTATTCTGTGTATTTTGAAATTTAATTAGTTCATTGTTTTATATTTTTAATATTATAATTCTACCAAGTGTGGCTGTTTGGTTCATGAAGAGATTATTTATTTTATTTTTCTTACGCAGTATACGTTGTTCATTGTCTTGTTTTTGTTTTATTGTTTTAACATGCATGTTTGCTTTTTTACGGATTTTATAGTTACCTTATTATAGTTATATCAAGTATTTAATATTAGTGCAATATTTCTTTTCGTGTGTATGGTCTCATCTTGTAAGCTTACTCAGTCCGTTTTATTTGATTTTTATGTTCATATTATCTATGCTTTTTATTTCATTGTTTTTTTGTTCTAATCATTATAGTTTTTTGTTCTAATCATTATAGTTTTTTGTTCTAATCATTATAGTTTTTTTTATTCTAATCATTATAGTTTTTTGTTCTAATCATTATAGTTTTTATTCTAATCATTATAGTTTTTTATTGTAATCATTATAGTTTTTTATTCTAATCATTATAGTTTTTTGTTCTAATCATTATAGTTTTTATTCTAATCATTATAGTTTTTTATTCTAATCATTATAGTTTTTTGTTCTAATCATTATAGTTTTTATTCTAATCTTTATAGTTTTTTATTGTAATCATTATAGTTTTTTTGTTCTAATCATTATAGTTTTTATTCTAATCATTATAGTTTTTTTATTCTAATCATTATAGTTTTTTGTTCTAATCATTATAGTTTTTTGTTCTAATCATTATAGTTTTTTATTCTAATCATTATAGTTTTTTATTGTAATCATGATAGTTTTTTGTTCTAATCATTATAGTTTTTTGTTCTAATCATTATAGTTTTTTTTATTCTAATCATTATAGTTTTTATTCTAATCATTATAGTTTTTTGTTCTAATCATTATAGTTTTTTGTTCTAATCATTATAGTTTTTTGTTCTAATCATTATAGTTTTTTTTATTCTAATCATTATAGTTTTTTGTTCTAATCATTATAGTTTTTATTCTAATCATTATAGTTTTTTTATTGTAATCATTATAGTTTTTTATTCTAATCATTATAGTTTTTTGTTGTAATCATTATAGTTTTTTGTTCTAATCATTATAGTTTTTTTTATTCTAATCATTATAGTTTTTTGTTCTAATCATTATAGTTTTTATTCTAATCATTATAGTTTTTTTTATTCTAATCATTATAGTTTTTTGTTCTAATCATTATAGTTTTTATTCTAATCTTTATAGTTTTTTATTGTAATCATTATAGTTTTTTTGTTCTAATCATTATAGTTTTTATTCTAATCATTATAGTTTTTTTATTCTAATCACTATAGTTTTTTGTTCTAATCATTATAGTTTTTTATTCTAATCATTATAGTTTTTTATTCTAATCATTATAGTTTTTTATTCTAATCATGATAGTTTTTTGTTCTAATCATTATAGTTTTTTATTCTAATCATTATAGTTTTTTATTCTAATCATTATAGTTTTTTGTTCTAATCATTATAGTTTTTTATTCTAATCATTATAGTTTTTTATTCTAATCATTATAGTTTTTTGTTCTATCATTATAGTTTTTTATTCTAATCATTATGGTTTTTTATTCTAATCATTATAGTTTTTTGTTCTAATCATTATAGTTTTTTATTCTAATCATTATAGTTTTTTATTCTAATCATTATAGTTTTTTGTTCTAATCATTATAGTTTTTTATTCTAATCATTATAGTTTTTTATTCTAATCATTATAGTTTTTTATTCTAATCATTATAGTTTTTATTCTAATCATTATAGTTTTTTATTCTAATCATTATAGTTATTATTCTAATCATTATAGTGTTTTTATTCTAATCATTATAGTTTTTTATTGTAATCATTATAGTTTTTTGTTCTAATCATTATAGTTTTTTATTCTAATCATTATAGTTTTTATTCTAATCATGATAGTTTTTTGTTCTAATCATTATAGTTTTTTATTCTAATCATTATAGTTTTTTATTCTAATCATTATAGTTTTTTGTTCTAATCATTATAGTTTTTTATTCTAATCATTATAGTTTTTTATTCTAATCATTATAGTTTTTTATTCTAATCATTATAGTTTTTTGTTCTAATCATTATAGTTTTTTATTCTAATCATTATAGTTTTTTGTTCTAATCATTATAGTTTTTTATTCTAATCATTATAGTTTTTTGTTCTAATCATTATAGTTTTTTTATTCTAATCATTATAGTTTTTTATTCTAATCATTATAGTTTTTTGTTCTAATCATTATAGTTTTTATTCTAATCATTATAGTTTTTTATTCTAATCATTATAGTTTTTTGTTCTAATCATTATAGTTTTTTTGTTCTAATCATCATAGTTTTTATTCTAATCATTATAGTTTTTTTATTCTAATCATTATAGTTTTTTATTGTATTCATTATAGTTTTTTGTTCTAATAAGTATAGTTTTTTATTCTAATCATTATAGTTTTTTATTCTAATCATTATAGTTTTTATTCTAATCATTATAGTTTTTTTATTCTAATCATTATAGTTTTTTATTGTAATCATTATAGTTTTTTGTTCTAATCAGTATAGTTTTTTATTCTAATCATTATAGTTTTTTATTCTAATCATTATAGTTTTTTATTCTAATCATTATAGTTTTTATTCTAATCATTATAGTTTTTTTATTCTAATCATTATAGTTTTTTGTTCTAATCATTATAGTTTTTATTCTAATCATTATAGTTTTTATTCTAATCATTATAGTTTTTTATTCTAATCATTATAGGTTTTATTCTAATCATTATAGATTTTTATTCTAATCATTATAGTTTTTATTCTAATCATTATAGTTTTTATTCTAATCATTATATTTTTTTGTTCTAATCATTATAGTTTTTTATTCTAATCATTATAGTGTTTTTATTCTAATCATTATAGTTTTTATTCTAATCATTATAGTTTTTTGTTCTAATTATTATAGTTTTTTTATTCTAATCATTATAGTTTTTTATTCTAATCATTATAGTTTTTCCCCAGGGTTTTCTTTTGAGGATCATTTTACTCTTTTAATAAGCCTGCAATTAATACAGAGTTGTGTTTATTATTCATATTGCAAAATTTGTTTTCTATTCTAAAAATTGTATTTATCTATTATGCTATCCATACTATTTTGTTTGATTCAATCTGAAATCGTTCACATATACCTTAGTTGATTGTTCTGATTTCTACATGTTATGTTTATTTATAAGTATTTCTGATTTTTTTAAATTTTGTTATTGGAGTTTTAGTCTGTTAAATAGTAGTGACTTTGTTATGTAGTTCATTTAATAGTCTAACCTTGTTTTGAGTTTTATCATTATTTTCAAAATGGCATTTTATTTTAAAAGGAAAATTCAATGTGTTACGTACGCTTTAATAATGTTTATATTTTTCGTCAACGTTTATTTTACTCGGTTCACAAAGTTTATATTTTGTAAGCTTATTTATTTCGATTTAATTACGGCGCATCATCCCTTTTGACTTTACAATAAACATTGTTATATTGGTGTTGTACACTTTCTGAACTGCTGTTCTTCGGTCACTGAAGACATGGTATGCAAGTTCGTACCAAAATGTGTTTGGTTACAAATAGAACACCTTGCGACGTAACTTTACTCTGTTCTTCCCTTGCTCTTCGTGAAGGTTAGTCCTAAAGTTGAATGAGGTCGCAAGTTTGATTTTCTTATGACTAAGCGCTCTGGTGACGCTTCGCGAAAACGCTCGCTCGTTCTACGTCTTTGGTAGGTCTTGAGTTACATTTTAAGCCACGATGTGTTTTCTGCTTCACTAAGAACAGATTCTAACTTGAACTTTCCTCTCAGTCGTAGTTTAAAAAAAACGCGATCTCATCACAACTCTTGCCAATTCATGTTCTCACGATTTGATTCCAGATCTGCAGGTGTGTGTACCCGTTCATCTCTCTTATGTGACTCCTAACCTTTTCTTGTCATCACAACTGCGACTGCGTTAAGGTTTTTTGTAACTCAAACTAAACCAATGGTGGCCCGTTACTAACAAGTGTATCTATAAACTAAAACTGCAGGCCAGTTTAGGTACGGTTGCATTCTATATAATAGCACATGTTCTTTTAATTAAGTTTTACTTGAAATGTAGTGTGCATGGAATTGATGTGATTTTAATAAATAACCGTAATGAACATTATTAATATCCGTTTACTTTTATATTACTATTAATTTAACCACTAAATGATACCTATGCCCCATTGTTGTGTGGTGGGGGACACCACAATCATATAACAGAGTACACATAATACTGAGGGATGACAGTACTGAATAGGTCACGACCATTATAAATATGATTATAGTTCTTTTGTCATAGATGGGATGTCATAGTTTAACAAGAGCTGAGAGAGATGTGTAATACAGTTCTTTTTAACGCAATTATGAGGGTGGAGGGAAACTAGTTAATACTTTGGAAAGGTGTATTACACAATAGTTCATATACAAAAATGATCACAGAACACATTTTACCTTTTCAGTTGAAATTATGACAACGAAGAAAAGGGTCACAAATATATAATTGATGATCTTTTATTCCGCCAGCTAGCTGATTGATGATCAGGAATTCACGGTTTCTCCATTGTCTTATCTCTTCTGTTCGCTTCCAAGAGGGTCTTTGACTCTCAGTTAGACTCCTGACTTTCACTCTGACTGTGTCTTTCTAATTCAAACCCTTTCTGAATATATTAGGAGTTCCCCACCATGTGATCCATTCAGTTGGATTTCACATATGCATGTCCAAACACGCTTTTGGCAAACAAAAAAAAAGTTCCTAAATTGAATTATTCGATATCTAATCCAACTCTGGTATAATTAATATTTAGTTATTTCTAAGAACATTTACAATCGTTGTACATTCCTAGACTTTCAATATGTATTTTTTTAAACTTTTCTTACTGGGTTCGATTCTAACATTTTCCTAATATCATTTTCAAACTTATCTAGTTTGTTCTTTTTATTACTGGGGTATGTCCTCTTCCATGTAACACCATTTATAACAGTCAAATCTGTCTTGAATTTATTTATATTTATTCTTAAAGGTGAAAATATTGCCAGCTGATGAACAGTTTAGTGCAGATCATAAGGTAAGCGAATATTTAAATCTTTTCAAAGCGTCACGCCCTAATATGTATACGTCTATTTAACGGATTAATTCATATGGAATTACGATGCCTGTGTTCCTTCTTATAACTAATATCATTCGTGAGATGTTTATTCATGTATGTTATGCAATTATTTGTATATAGTTTTGGATTTGAGCGTTTCCCATTGCAATATAATATGATATCATCTTGAACGGCTTCTTGTTTAAAGGTTCTCAATCTGCAGTAATTCTTGATATATTTTAACAAAGCAAATTTATTTATTATATTCCAAATCTTACTATTAATGGCGATTTTATGTCTCTTGAGACAATGGCATTCTGCATCTAGTATGGTTTACTACAACGTCTGCTGTGGATAACCCGATCCAGGCCTGGGCAGGTAATAAGAGAACCTTGGTTTGCCCATTTATCAGGGTCTCCCTCTCTGCGTTGCAGGCAGACTCCAACGTAAAGGAAAGCCAATACAGCCGGTGCTAGCGCGGCTGCAGGAGCTGCCGGAAAGATGTTGCAGAGCTTCATCATCCGCCTATCGGAAAAAGGCAGTGGAGCTATTTGCCCATAGCTGGAGGACTCTTCATGGTACACAACAAACAACGAAATAACCAAAATGTAAACAAATTATGTTTTTTACCTACGTTCACTGTTGTATTTTTTAAATTAGTGACGTTAAAGATTTCCAACTGACAATCGAATAACGAAATGAACAAAATAAAAACAATCTAATCATTCGTTAATTCTCGTTACTATATAGTTCTCTCTATGATACCGTAAGTAGATCTTAAATACTACCTCTAAAGCGTTCTATCAAATTATTAAACAGGGTCTATATTTAAATAGTAGTTAATCTACTAAAAAAAAAACTTATTAATATAAGTTGTTATTTTCATTTGCTGGATATCATTGTAGCATTTTATTCTGACGAAAATGCCTCTATACTTTGTCCGCCTAAGCAGTGTCGGATTTGAATAACTTGGATAATTATAAATAAAGATATAATCATGGAATCAGAATTTCTTTTTATTAATTAACTAGCGGGGGTACCCGGCGTTGCCCGAGTGTTTGTTTCCGGGACGTGGGGGGAGTTTTAAAAAATGTTATGGTAGATAAGTAGGAAGGATCAAACCCGGAGTCATGAGTAAAAGTAGGAAAATAAAGTGTGAAAAAAAAAACAAAAAAACATCTGCAACATAAACAGTTCGGCCACCAAGAAAAGTCCATTCCAGTGGTTTAGAAAAAAAAAATAACGACTACGGTAGGTCGGCGCGAACGTGAAAATATAATGTGAATTGTCCAGCACGCTAACCACTACGCCACAGAGCACTGCAGCTTAGTTTAGTGATTTTAAATAACTTCACATGAAAGAACTACGAAGCCAAACCGGTGTTCTCTTCTCAACTGTTCCTTGTGAACGATCCCCAAACGGTGTTAAGTGGTGGCAGGGGGAGGAGGAATTTATTAGAGAGAAAATATTTTACCACTTCCATTGATCTTAACCGATTTTGGCCGTGACTTCTCAGCAGAAAAAGTATAGAAATCTAAGATTATCGAGGAATTTGATAAATAATAAGCCTATAACACACCTCAGATATTGTTCTGCCGTTTGTGCATATTATATTTGCATGAAATATTTTGATTTTTAATCCTATTAATGTCAAAATCAGACGAGAAAAATGAGTTCATTTTATTCATATAGAGAAAATTAATATATTTATTTATTTATACGCTCATTAGATATAATAGTTAAAATCTTCTAGTGGTTTTCATATAATACATAATGGATAAATAAATATAAATATATACACACAACCACGGTTCGCCCATGTATTTCTATCACATATGGGCTGGTGCATCTGCCACTAGTCTCCGCTTCTTGGTAGAGTTCAAAAAAGAGTCGCCAACCTAATAGGTATTGAACTGTAAACTAAATTCCAGCCTCTGTCCCATCGATAAAACGTGGCATTCTCAAAGCCTTAGTACCCCATCGGCAACAATGCACTCGACAAATCCGACAAGCAACAATGTCCCACCCTACACTGTAGAAATTCCTAGATGCCGTAAATCATTTTACTCGAATAGCTTTTTCCTTCGAGCTGCTGCACTTTGGAGTTCCCTGCTGGGCATCTGCTTTCCTGACTGTACTGACATGCAGAAATTCAAGTCTAATGTAAAAAGACATCTTGCTGTCCAACTTCCGAAATAGTATACCTGCAAATCTGGTCCCAAATAATGGCCTCTTATGACTAAATGGTTCTGTGCGTTGTTTTGTGTGCATTGACAAAGCGATATATATATATATATATATATATATATATATATATATATATATATATATATATATATATATATATATAGCTTATTATTATTTATATATAAGTAATTGCAGGGAGACCAGACATTATCCGGGATTGAATCATATTCAACGAATGTTTCACACTCACATATTTTTTTGTCATCGAAAACGGTGAAATCGTCCATGATTCAATAAAATCCATCGATTGCCTGCTTTAATTGGCGACCCATCGCGGTGCACCTGAAAGCAGCTTTACATGCCTCCCCACTATAACTGAGTCCACAATACATTGTAACTTACATTGCACTGTAGAGAATTATTTTTTAATATATAATGGCTTTAATGAATGTTTAAAATTCAAAAGTCAAGTATTATGTTTCAATTGTGCTTCAAACTGGAACATTTATTTCATACAGGTTCATTTTAAATCAAAGTACATACCCTTGATTTCATACGCATGACTGTACTGCTTTTGCGGTGATTATGGCTAAGTTAAAAATGAAAAAGTTAAGTACCATGTTGCAATTCTGCTTTAAACAGAAACATTTCGAACGCAATCTTGTCATATCAAAGAACCTACTGCTAGTTGTGTATTTCTGACCTATCGGCTTGAGTGGTAATAACACATCTCAAATGCACTTGTTATTTAAGACTGTAAGGTGTTAATCTTTGTCAAAATTGTCTGTTGCTTTTTTCATCGGATTTTTTTTCGATTATCGATAAGTATCTTCGTGTGGAATTGCATATAAATCGGCACAGACGTTTTCGAGTTCATAGGAAACGGATAAACACACTCATACATACAGAGGCAAAGTTCCTTTCATATGATACTAGCATTTCAGCCGGGCTTGCCCGGGTGTTTGGATGTGTATGTTTAGCAAAAACAAAAAAAAAGTGGCAGTAGGAAGGCAGGCTCGAACCCGTACCGCAAAGGAGGAAAAGAACGGGGTAAAACATAACGTTTATGCTGTTACAACCACCACCAAACCGGAAGCAACATTTTTTTTTTTAAATTAAGGAAATCGAAAGGAGAGGATAACTTTAAAAAAATATCGACGAAAAAAGTAAACCCGCCCCCCTGTAGAAAAGTGCCTAGTTGAAGGGGAATATATTAATGTTTTTAGCCAATTTTTTCGATATTTGTCGTATGAAAGGTCGAACTTTAAAACGATACTGATCTTGGTAAAAGCCGTCGCCTCTATTGAAAGTTTAAGGCAGACATGCAAACAGACATACATACATACATTTATATATTGGTAACTAAAAATTTTCGACCCAAACTGATGAAAAAGCTTGCCCTATCTCTTTATACACTTTATGTAAAATTTCAAATATTTAGACCACAAATTGTCTGAGTAATTTGGAAGAGACCGCAAAGGTCAATTTTTTACAAACTTTGACCCCTATTATGACCCCTTAAAATTTATTGTTTTGGGCTCAAGTCAATTTATTAAGTTAGATCCATGTCCAATGGAGCTATATCTAAAATTTCAAGTGCGTAGACCCAAAATTGTCGGAGGAGTTTGGTAGATTTCTCACAGGTCAAATCGTAGAACTTTGACCCCTTAATTGCCAAATTTCTGGCCCCAAATCCATCGTATCGATTTTCCCAAATCTCAGTACCTTGTATATCAAATTTCGAGTCTGTAGACTAAAAATTGACAGAGTTATTGCGTAGGAAAATGTACGCAGACACACAGATACACAGACATACGCAGATACTTTCACTTATATATATATATATATATATATATATATATATATATTATTTTAGCTGAATATCTGAATCACGACAAGCAGGCGAGGTTGTCGGGATTCCAAATATAATAAAACCGACCAAACACCTATCCGTAAATACGTATAGTTTATAGATACATACGTACTTATATGGGGCATTCCAGTGATGACGGGAATAATAATTCTTAAGAAGCTTTAAGGTAAATTTAAAAATTTTAAAATTAATCATTAAAAAATACAACATTCCTTTTTCATAAACACTTAAGGAAATACACGTGGACTATGTTGAAAGGTTTTGCAAGTGATGAACGCAGTCAGAAAAACAAATTTCCAGTCTTTCTCCAACGTGTTTCCTTGTTCTTTCGCAAAATTGTGTGATTAAAAAAAACGAGGGACAGCTTGAAATACCAAAATAAAATATTAGATAGCATCCTTTTTATTCTTCATGCACAAAAAAACATCCAGATGTATACATGAAATAATATATATCTTAATGTTATATATATATATATATATATATATATATATACATATTTAATTACATTTTAACCCCAAACAAGGCACATTGCCACTTTGATGTAGGGGGCTACTATCAGGGATATAAACTACAGGGGTACTATGTGGGGAGTTGAGCAGCAAGATGTCGGTTCACGTTACACTTTAACTTCTGCATGTCAGTACAGTTGAGGAAGCGGAACCCGGAAATGAATTTCAAAGTCTAGCAGTTCTGTGGAGGAAACTACTGGAATAGAAGGCTCTCTTTCATCTAGGGATCTCAACTGTGAAGGGGTGGGATTTTGCTGCCTGTCGGATTTGTAGGATTTGTCGAGGGTATTTACGTCGATGGGGTACAAGTGCTTTCAGCTCGTCGGAGCATTCACACTTAAAGTACTTGTAGAACAGGCAGAGGGATGCTACATTTCGTCGATGAAGAACACTACTCCATACATGGGCGAATGGCGGCCTTATAGAGGTATAGGATACTTTCGGGTGTTGTTAGCTTTTTAGCACAGTAGAGAGAACCTACCTTTTTCGCAGCGGTCCTGGCAATGCTCTCAATGCAATTTTTCCAACTCATGTTTCTGTGAACATTAGGTCGAGGAGATGTACTTCGAGATAAACGTCTTTGGTCATTGCTATAGATAGTAGAGAAGTCAGTAGTTTTCTAGCACGGTAGAGAGAACCCACCATCTTCGCAGCGGTCCTGGCAATGTTCTCAATGTAATTGTTCCAATTCATGCTTCCTGTGAACGTTATGCCGAGAAGTTTAAAAGATGTACTTTCAGATAAAGAGTCATTGGCCATTGCTATTGGTGGTAGGGAAGGTTTCTTGTAATTATTGAAGGAAACAAGTTTAGTCTGTGCAGCATTGAATGTGACCATTTATTTTTGTCCCCATTCCACTACAGATTCAAGGTCGTCTTCTAGTGATTCTGCCAATTTTCTAGATATGTGTCCATTTGTTTTCCTATCGTGTCTGTAATAGAGCGTGGTGTCATCAGCATATATACCCATCTCACAGACAATTTTGTCAGTGAGGTCATTTATGAATATTGGGAACAGTAGAGGTGTAAGGATAGACTATTGAGGCACTCCCGCATTTTATCATATTGTTTAGATGTACGACCATCGAGGACAACCTGGATTTTTCTCTTATCTAAGAAGGATGTAATTATGTTATGTATTCTTCCAGTGATACCGTATGATCTGATTTTCCTGAGAAGACCTTCATGCCATACCCCATCAAAAGCCTTAGATATATTTAGAGCTACCGCTCTACCCACTCCTGCGTTGTCCACTGAATGATATATACGCTCAGAAATTACAGTTAAGATGTCTGCCGTGGAATGGGCTTGTCTAAATTCATATTGTTGGTCAGTCAGAAGTTTAGCATTTGTAAGGTGAATGACTAGAGCTTGCTTAATTATGGACTCAAATATTTTGGCAGAAAGTGGGAGGAGGCTAATGGGGCGGTAATGTACTGGGTCAGTTCTTTCGCTAGAATTCTGGAAAACTGGTACCACAAAAGCAGTTTTCCAGCAAGCAGGAAAGCAATATTCATTACGGCATTTGTTGTAGAGTTTAGAGAAAACCAGAGCTACTCTAATGGAGTACCTTTTTAATAGCACAGTCGGGATGAGATCAGGTCCACATTCTTTTGAAGTGTCAAGATTTTTTATGATAGCATGCACCTGAGAAGGGGTGATTTTCAAATCCTATAGTTTGGCGTCTGTCCACAAAGGAAAGTCAGAGAGAGGGTGGTTAGCAGGGTCCAGTGGCCAGTTTGACGCAAACCGATGGCAAGCATGTTAGTCTTCTCGATTGCTGAGCAAACAACCTCATGATTGTTGGATAGTGAGGGAAGGCTGATTGCTCATTATTTACTACACGATTGTAGATTTTCCAGAAGTCACGCATTCTGAATTTCTGTGCTTCGATGCATTTTTAGTGGTTTCAATAAATTCTCTCTTAGCTGTCGCTATTTCTTTCTTACAGTTATTTCTGGCTTCTATGTACTGTTTGAACTGGACTTATGTCAGTTAAATCTGCGGTACGCATACTGCCTTTGCGCGATGGCAGCTGCACAAGTAGAAGTAAACCATTCGGGGGAGTGGGGCTCGCTATAAAACTTCCGCGTGAGAACATGTGCTTCAATTGCTGTTTTGAACCACTCAGTGGTCTCGTGTGCGCACTGTTCAGTAGGAAGTGAAAAGATATTTCACCATGGGGCATCTCTGATGAGATCCCTGATGGCTTCCCAGTCAGCTTTTTTATAATATCTCGTTGTTTTGAGCAATGACTCTTCCGTTTTGGCTCCAGATTTTAGGGCGATTTCAACTATTATCACTACATGATCAGCATTCCCAAGTGGGCTATGGGCATTTGTAAGACTATCATCGGGAACTGTGGTGAGAAACAGATCTAAAATGATGCATGTTGTTCTTGCTGGTCAGGGAAACGTAACCATCTGTGATAGGGAATGAGATATAGAGAATCCAGCTGCGTCTGTGTAAGTAGTAAATCAAAGCCAGTTGTTATGGTGGACATTGAAGTCACCAAATACATGAACGCTAGTGTCAATAGAATGTACTGTATCTATGCTGTCAGAGACTTTGGTTATTAGGATACAGTCCTTGGTCGAGAGAGAGAGAGAGAGAGAGAGAGAGAGAGAGAGAGAGAGCAGTAGAGAAAATAAAAGTTACTAATATTATGTTGGATATGAAGTCTAAAGCACATAAGGGTTTGACCGTCAGATTCTCGTTTTGTTTCTTTAGTCAATGGGAGGGTGTTTCGAATATAGACTCGAAGTATCTGTCAGAGTCCTTACGGCAAAGTGGGAGATATTCGGGCATGTTAAAGTAGTTAGAGAGGATTGAGGAGTGTAGGTAAGTCTCACTTAGTGCTAAGATATCCGGGGTGTTTGTTAGGAGAAATGCTTCAACATCATTTAAATTAGTTCTTAGCCCACGGATGTTCGTAAATGCAAGACTCAAGGGAGGAGGCAATTTGGTTTTGTTTGAGTCTTGTCATGGTGTAAGCGTAATTTTAGATTTACTGTCATCATTTATTTTAAAAGTTTCAGTTTAGGTAAGGGGTGCTAAACAAGTGGATATGAAAAATATAAGACATCCAATACAAGTAAACCATTAGCTGACTCTCCATCTACTAGGATTGTGGCCTCAGGAACCCCCACTGGGCATGAGTGCAGGGTCCCTTTCCGTGCGCGACATGGTACTACAAACATCCCGATATTATTCAACTGTTGATAGAGCAGTCGCTCTAAGCGCTACCAAAGAGTTAGGACTCTTTTTTACCAGTCGGAAACAGCAGCCAGGAACTGTCAATCTGGTACCCTGAACTTATCAGGCGATGGTCAACCCAATCTACCTGTACTGGCATTATGGCACTCAAGCACTCCCAAGTGCCCAGTTTAGAGGGCTCGATGTGTCGGGATAGGGGAAAACGGCGTTCATTGCCTTAGTCAGGAAACAAGATCGACCACTGACTGTTTCTATCGAATCTCTGTGATTCAACCTCTACGCCTGGCTAATAGGCAAATAAGGAGTATAGAAGCCGGGCGATAGGCAGTGCCCATCTATTCCTTAAGCAGTTTAGGTTTGCAGACCGGTAATTTGTTTGAGTCACGAGCTCTAGGAAGGTTTGTCATCTAAAACTGGAGAAGCCTCCTTCACCTTAGGTTAAGATTCAGAGTTTTCCTTCTCCTAGACGGATGACCTGGGAAGATATACGGGTCCATTAGCACCGAGATACTTTGCCTCGCGCCTGGGTCTTAATCCAAGTATTTCTGCGACCCCGCGTAGGTAGTGTATGTTACTGGGTTAGTATGTAAATGCTATATATCTACTGAAAAATTACACTTCTAAAATGATTAAGGGACATTGCTATTTCATTGTCACTGGAGAAGGGGGTGAGTAAAATTCATGCAGTTGAAGCAGCTATATTTACAACAGGTTTGTTGGAAGGAGTTAGTATATGGTTTAATAGTTTTCCTTTAAATTTAGAATCTTTTTTTCATGTTGGCTTAGGAATAGGATAACGCGTTACAGAATAGCTTGATATTAAGAATTAACCAAAAATTTGATTGCGCAGGCTCTGGGAATTTTAGATGGCAGGAGGGTTAAGATGTATCTTCAATGTAGATACGAGTAACATCATTTTGATACCGAGTACAATACAGTACAGGTATAATTGGAAGTAAAATTACAAGCTATGTCGTGTTCAGTATGTATAATAAAGTAAATAGATATATGAGCAGATTTCCAGTAGATGCGAATATATGGAGTTGTAGGTATTAAGTATGTTTCCACTTCTAACGGAGATATCTTCAGCTTTCGTTTAAGGTTTGTCTTTCCTATAAACATTTTGCGCAAATATTTCGCAATAATAGAATATTGTAGAATATCTGCATGAATATGATTACACGTAATACTGTATTAATGATGATCATCCCATAAGAAAACCCCCCCCAAAAAACAATACAAAATTAATTAGAATGAATGTTTAAAAGAATATGCAAGTTAGTTACATCTTTTGCAGATTAATGCAATTCCTGGACGTATATTTAACAAAGTTGTACTTTCTTATATAATAAATAAGAAAAATAATTTTCATAAGAATATCAATACAAAAATATTATAGGAGTGTATATATATATATATATATATATATATATATATATATATATATATATATATATATATATATATATAAGAGCAAAGAACTATTTGTTAATACTAAGGAATAACGAATTGACAAAAGATGACATTTTACCGAAGTAGTAAAAATACGAAAGTCCATCATTTTGTAAAGTGCCTATTACAGGCAGGGTGGAACAGTTACATTGTCATCATAGAAAAGATAATATTTTATTTCCATTTGATGAAAACTGGTTTTCTTTTTTCTCACAGACCATCTCATAGTTGGTCAGTTGTGTACAAATCCCAAGAGCGATAGGAGCCTTCTATCATGTCTGAAAGTGACACAATGTTTAACGAGCGAGATCGAAGATGTGCCGTTGTACAGGCAATTCTCTCTAAAGATCTAAGTTATCACAACAGGACCATTGCCAGCAACTTCAAAACGCATGTCTGGGCGGTTCAACACTTTAGGACGCATCTCAATAAAGTTTCCGGCCATGGTTATAATATTTTATATTGTTTCAAGTGAGGTCCACATCATGCAACCTCACATCTTCGACGTCGGCTTGAAAGTAAACAGAAAATTGTACCTGGGTGTGCTGAAGAGTGTGGTTATCGTCTGGTACAATCAAGTGGCCGCTGGCAGACTTTGGATGTGGCAGCAGGACTCCGCGCCAACCCATAAGATCGAAGAGACCTAGGCCTGGCTTCAGAAGGAATGCTACAACTTTGTATTCTTCTTTCATTGGCCACTCTTTTTTCCCACCCCGAACCCGTTGAAGTACTCTTTTGGTCAGAGAACATCACCCACATGACCTCCGACAACACCAAATCCAGCCTGATTGCCGCCATCTGCTGAGTATTCGCCTAATTTCTGGCAGCACTTATGGAAAAGGTATATTCTCAGTTCCGAACCCGTATTGAGGCCGTAATTGAGGCTGAAGGCGGCTAGATTCAATAGATGACAGCTTTACTACATAATTAAGTTACCTGAATTGATTTTTTTTCAGTGAAAGTTTTAAAATAAAGAGTTGGTGTTCTTTTAGGGCGACAAATTTATCGTCCTACCCGGTATATACATAGAAAACAACGTTTTAAGGCTAATAGATTTGCACTTAAGTAATAATGCCCCCCTATATAAATTAGTGTTTTATGACATATGAGAGGGATACGTGACAGATATCTACAAGATAGCATCTACAACGCTAATATATGTTGACTATCAAGTAGAATTTCCTCATATAAAAACTCCGTAGATAAGAGAGCATGTTGGTTGGTTGGTTGTTTTTGTTTTACGGCATATCAACCCTTTTCGGGTTATTTAATGCCGAATGCAAAGATTTTGAAGAAATTTTTTTAATAGAATATAGTTGTTGTTTTCAAGTCGGTTTCTATTTAACCCATAGTTGGGACCCTAACAGGTACTACCACTCCGGGTCACAGTGGACCTGGGAGCAATGGTAATTAAAGCTGGGGCCTCACCACTGGATATAGTTTAAGGTCATATTCAGGACCAAAGAGAGCATGTTTTCGTTTTGCACAAACATAGAAATAGATATAATTCGTATTTAATCATTATTTCTCTAATGAGGAAAAAACATAGATTCCTTTACTTAACGATTTTTACGATCTAAAGAGTTAAATTGTATATCCCGTATTTTTTTTTTTAATTTTTTTTTTACATTTTCACCCCAAACAAGGCAAATTGCCACTTTGGTGTAGGGGGCTACTATCAGGGGCAACAACTACTGGGGTACTATGTAGGGATTTGGGCAGCAAGGTGTCGGTTCACGTTACACTTGAACTTCTGCACGTCAGTACTGTTGGGGAAGCAGGGACCTGGAATGGAATTCCAGAGTCTTGCGGTTCTGGGGAAGAAACTATTGGAGTAAAAAGATCTTTTACATCTAGGGACCTCTACAGTGTGGGGGTGGGATCTAGTAGCCTGTCGGGTTTGTCGAGGGTGCTCGCGTCGTGGGGGCACAAGTGATTGCAGTTCATCAGAGCATTCACCACTAAAATACTTGTAGAACAGGCAGAGGGATGCAACATTTCGTCGATGGGACAGAGGCTGAAGCTTAGATGCCAGTTCAGGGCCTATCAGATTTGCGACTCTCTTTTGAACCTTGTCAAGGAGCGAGAGACTAGTAGCAGATGCACCAGCCCAGATGTGGCAGCAATACTCCATACATGGGCGAGTGGTGGCCTTATAGAGGTACAGGATACTTTCGGGTGTTAGTAGTTTTCTAGCACGGTAGAGAGAGCCTACCTTTCTTGCAGCGGCCCTGGCAATGCCTTCAATGTAATTGTTCCAACTCATGTTTCCTGTGAACGTTAGGCCAAGGAGTTTGAAAGATGGACTCTCAGATAAAGAGTCGTTGGCCATTGCTATTGGTGGTAGAGAGGGTTTCTTGTAATTATTGAATGAAACTAGTTTAGTCTTGGCAGCATTGAACGCGACCAACCACTTTTGTCCCCATTCCACTACAGATTGGAGGTCTTCCTCTAGTGTTTCTGCCATTTCTTTAGAAATGTGTTCATTCGTCTTCCTGTCGTGTCTGCCATAGAGTGTAGTGTCATCAGCATATATACCCATCTCAGAGGCAATGTTGTCGGGGAGGTAATTTATGAATATCAGGAACAATAGAGGTCCAAGGATAGAACCCTGGGGCACTCCCGCATTTATATCATATTGTTTAGATGTGCGACCGTCTAGGACTACCTGGATTTTTCTCTTATCTAAGAAGGATTTAATTATGTAAAGTATTCTACCAGTGATACCGTATGATCTGATTTTACTGAGGAGACCCTCATGCCATACCCTGTCAAAAGCCTTAGATATATCTAGAGCTACCGCTCTGCCTTCCCCCGCTTTGTCCAGTGATTGGTATATACGTTCAGAGATCACGGTGAGGATGTCTGCTGTGGAACGGGCTTGTCTAAATCCATATTGTTTGTCAGTCAGTAGTTTAGCATCTGTAAGATGATGGACTAGGGCATGGTTAATTATGGTCTCAAATATTTTGGCAAAAAGTGGGAGGAGGCTAATGGGGCGATAATTTGATGGGTCTGTCCTTTCGCCAGAATTCTTGAATACTGGTACAACAGAAGCAGTTTTCCAACAGCCCGGAAAGCAAGCTTCATTAAGACATTTGTTGTAGAGTTTGGAGAGAACTGGAGCTACTTCGGCTGAGAACTTTTTTAATGGCACAGCTGGGATAAGATCGGGTCCACATGCTTTTGAGGTGTCAAGGTTTTTTATGATAGCATGCACCTGAGCAGGGGGGATTTTCAGATCGTCTAGTGTGGCGTCTGTCCGCATAGGAAAGTCAGGTAGGGGGTGGTTGGAAGGGTCCAGTGTGGAGTTTGAGGCAAACCGACTGGCAAGCATGTTAGCCTTGTCGGTTGCTGAGGAGACAACCTCGTGATTGTTGGTTAGTGGGGGAATTGTTGATTGCCCATTATTTACTACACTGTTGTAGATTTTCCAGAAGTCTCGAGTTCCTAGTTTTTGTGCTTCGATGCGCTTTTTAGTGGTTTCCGTAAATTCTCTCTTAGCTGTCGCTATTTCTTTCTTAACGTTATTTCTAGCTTCTATATACTTCAGTCTGTTTGAACTGGACTTATGTCGGTTAAACCTACGGTATGCATGCTGCTTTTGAGTAATGGCAGTTGCACAAGTCGACGTAAACCATTGGGGAGAGTGGGGCTTAATATAAAATTTCCGCATGGGAACATGCGCTTCGATTGCAGTTTTGAACCAGTCAGTGGTCTCGTTTGCACACTGTTCAGCAGGGAGAGAGAAAATATTTTTCCATGGAGCATCTCTAATTAGTTCCCTGATGGCTTCCCAGTCAGCCTTATTATAATATCTCGTTGTTTTGAGCACTGGCTCTTCAGTTTTGGGTCTAGAGTTTAGGGCGATTTCAACCATTATCACTGCATGATCAGCGTTCCCGAGTGGGCTGTGGGCCTTCGCTATGCAGTCATCGGGAACTGTGGTCAAAAACAGATCTAGAAGTGATGCGTGTTGTTCTTCCTGGTCAGGGAAACGGGTTGGAAACGTAACAATTTGTGATAGGGAGTGAGATATAGCGAAGCTATGGGTTGTGCTGCCCGCTGCATCTGTGTGAGTAGAGAATCCAAGCCAGTTTTTGTGGTGGACATTAAAGTCACCAAACACATGTATTTGTGCGCTAGTGTCGAGGGACAGTGCCGTGTCTATGCTGTCAGATACTTTGTTTATTATGGAGCAGTCCTGAGTCGAGGGAGAGCGGTAGAAAAAAAATAGTAGCTAATACTGTGTTGCACGTTTAGTCTAAAGCACATAAAGGCTTGATCATCTGTTTCTAGGTGTGTTTCTCTAGTCAAGGGAAGGGTATTACGAATGTAAACTCCAAGTCCGTGCATATGTCTGTCAGAGTCCTTACGGCAGAGTGGGAGATATCCAGGCATGTTAAAGTGGTTAGAGGGAATGGAGGAGTGTAGGTTAGTCTCACTTAGTGCTAAGATATCCGGGGTATTTGTTAAGAGAAATGCTTCAACATCAGCTAAGTTAGTTCTAAGCCCACGGATATTTGTGAATGAGAGCCTCAAGGGAGGAGGCAAGTTGAATTTGTTTGTCCCTAATCCCGGTTTAAGCTTATTTTTAGATTGTACTGTCGTCATATTTTTTTTAAGAGTTTCGGTAAGGGGGAGCTAAACAAGAGGTTATGCGGAGCTTCAGACATGCATCACAAGTAGACCATCAGCTGACCTTTCTCCAATTAGGATTGTGGCCTCGGGAAAGCCCACCGGGGATGAATGCAGGGTCCCTTTCCATGCGCGTCATGGCACTGCAAACAACCCGATATTATTCAACTGTTGATGGAGCAGCCGCTCTAAGCGCTACCAAAGAGTTAGGGCTCCTGTACTACCAGTCGGGAACAGCAGCCAGGAACTGTCAATCCGGTACCCTCAACCCTTTAGAAGAAGGTCAACCCAATCTAACCGCTCAGGCATATCTTATACTCAAGCACTCCCAAATGTTCAGTTTTAGGGGTGGGGCATGCTGGGAATGGGGAAGAACGGCGTTCATTGCCCTAGCCAGGAAACAAGATCTACCGCTGGGTGTTTCTGTCGAATCACTGAGATAGTGTCTCTGCGCTTGACTAATAGGCAAAGAAGGAGTATGGAAGCCGGGCGATAGACAGAGCCTATCTACTCCTTAAGCAATTTAGGTTTGCAAACCGGTGAATTTGTTTGAGTCACCAGCTCTAGGAAGGTTGTCATCCAAGACTGAAGAGGCCTCTCTCCCCTTTGGTTTAGTTTCAGAGTTTTCCTTCTCCTAGACGGATGATCTGGGAAGACCTACTGGGTCCGTCAGCCCTGAGAGGGTTTTCTCCGCGCCTAGGTTCTAATCCAGGTATTTCTGCGAGCCCGCGTTGTTAGTGTTACTGGGTTAGTTTGTGGGGGATTATATCTACTGATTAGTTACACTCCTCAAAGTGATTTAGGGACATGCTATTTACTTGTTAATGGATAAAGGGGGTGGGTGAAGTTCATGCAGTGTAAGCGTCTATGTTTGTAAGAGGGCTTGTTAGGGAGGAGATAATGTGATTTTAGTCGTACCCTTTTTTTTTATTTTATTAATGTTAGCTTAGGTCTAGTATAGTGTTACAGTATGAGTAGGTATTAAGAATTGAGCTACGAGTTGTGCCCGAGCTATTTTAGATGATAGGAGGGTTAAGATGTAAGTGCAATATAGCATGGATAAGACAGCAAGTATTGAGTCATGCGTAGTTAGGTGAATAGATATATATCGGCAGGTTTTCAGTAGGTGCGAATAGAGTTGGAGTTGTAGGTATTTTTTAGTAAGAGTCATGGGGCGTTTTGCATAACAAGGAGTGTCGTTTCAATAAGGTAATTAATCATTGCAAAACTCGAGACAGTTGTGTAGTGCATATCTCTTTGTTTCTGGGTACTTTGGCTGTTAAGTACCTGCCTTTGTGTGCATAGGCTGTTAAGTCCCTTACTGGATAGGAATGAGCTGTAATGCATGCCTTAGAGGTAGAAATGTATAGATGTTTAGTGATGGTTATTAAAACAGTTTGCATGTGAGGGATTAGGTGCTGGAAGTTAGCGATTCAACTACAGATGCGGAGCAATGTGGGAGTTTAGTGGCGGATAGGTTGGAAGGAGTAGATTGTTAGCGTTCAAGAGAAGAGGGGTTATTTATTTACAGATGGATTTCCATTAGGATTTGAGTTACAGGTAAGGTTTAGTCTGAAGAAGGGAGGAAATTTTTTTTTTTTTTTTTTTTATGCATGCAGGTAAGACAAACGCACTCGTCTTGGAGGTAAAATGTATAGGATTTCGTAGCTAGCTATTAGGTTTTTCCCTCCCAGTTATAGGGACAGCTAATTCGTTGGGATTTGGAATTGTAGTCATTAAGGTCAGGCGCAGAGTGTTGCATCTATTCAAAAAATTAGCCCTAGTATCACAGCTGGGATTATGTATATTGCAGTTAAGAATATAGTGCCAGTCAAATTATGAGCCACGTGCAGTGGTTTGGTATGGTATGGGTATCATGGAGGACACTTACATACAAGCAAGCGTACGGTGATTGCATATATTAAGTATACTACTACAATAAAGTTCTTCTGTCTTCTATAGTAGAAAGAAAGGTGGTCCTAGCTCTTCTATATTCTTGCATAGGCTATTCGTTTTCGAGTAGAGTTCTTCTGACCTTAAAAACGGCTCGCGTGGGACTAAGTGTTAGAGACCATTTTTACGCATATGTAATTAAAATGCATTAAATAAATACATTTAAAGAGAAGGTATACACAGTTGGTAAAAGCAAAAAGAGAAATAAATAAACAAAGTGAATAAATAAATAAAAAATAAAGTAATAAGAAACGACTCGCATGGAAGCAAAGAGTTAAAGACAATATAATGTATTACGATGAACCAGTATTTATAGACAGATGGAACCTATATTTATAATAATAAAATTAAATCATACATTTTAGGGAAGAGAATATCCCTTTCAAGTAAGAAAATAAGATTATCCCGAAATTTAGACACATAAATAATGTCAACCTGAACTATTATTTTCTGAAATTATAGATTTGACTTTTTTGATGGATTAGTGTGAATCTTTATGCATCCAAACTGCTTAATATTTAATCAATTCCCGTTGATGTATATACGACTTCAGATCTGCTTTGTATGTAATCATAGAAACCGACTTTACCTCAGTTATATTCATGAAGAGGCCATACTCTTTACAATTATCTTTATTATGTAAATTTATTTTAATTAGTTTTTTAAATATGTGAATAAATACCAGACCATCGTTTTTTATGGAGAAAGTATTTATTTTATGGTCACGCAGCAATAGTTATTGAGGTTGAGTCACGCAGCAATAGCTATTGAGGTTGAGTTCGAGTGGTAAAATGTTCGTTTTTTTCGTTTTGTCCTCGTTTTATCATTTCTTATTTTATCTTTTTTCTGGGTGCTCATTTACATTTCATATATATATATATATATATATATATATATATATATATATATATATATATATATATATGTGTGTGTGTGTGTGTGTATATATAAGTGTTAGGACGATTAATCATAATCGGAATTGGAAAAATCGGAACTTATAATTAAACATTTAAAAATTTATAAAAAAATCAGAACCGGGATCGGAATCGCTAATTGTATCGGAATCGGCAATTCAACACGAAATCAGTAATTGCATTGGAATCAGGATAAATATTAAAATCGTTCCAATCAATACTAATATTTATCTCTCTCTCTCTCTCTCTCTCTCTCTCTCTCTCTATATATATATATATATATATATATATATATATATATATATACCAAAGTATGTACTAGCATGCACTCAGACACACATACACACACACAAATATATATATATATATATATATATATATATATATATATAGAGAGAGAGAGAGAGAGAGAGAGAGAAAGAGAGAGCGAGAAAGAGTAAGTTATGAAAATATATATGGCAATTAAGCTACACAGAATATTCTGCGTTCCATTGCAAACTTAGAATACAAGGAGCCTTCAATAATTTCCCAGGCATTTAAAATTGTTGTAGTATCTTGAAAATGCAGTATGCTATTGCTATACATCTTATGAGATGAGTGACCAATTTTTATGAACAGCTACAGCAAGAATTGCAATGAACCATAAAAAAGCCTAACGTTAATAGCTGGTGAATTTAAAAAATGAAATTTGGACGTGAAAAATCATATCCACTAAAATTCTGTTTTATACTTGGAAAATGCTACAGAAACGTATGGAATGCTTCAGACTACTTTTGCATGAGAAGAACATCAGTTTTTGAGTGGCATAAGAGATTCAGGGATGGCCGCGAGTCTGTGATAGATGAGGAGCAATGTGGGAGGAGTAAGGAAGTTATAAGACCAAAGTGTAGTGATCAAATAAAGAAGTTCATAGTTATGTACAGTCCTGTGTCTATAGAGACAATAAGTGCACAGTTTGATTTCAGTGTGGACACTGTACACACAATTAATCGGTAGGAATTGAAGATGCGGATGATTTGCACGAATGCACCAGTCCACATCTCCATCCTTATTACATACTATTTGACGAAGATGGATATCAAGACAGTTCCTGACCCTCCCTTATGTCCAGACCTTGATCTCTGTGACTTTTGGTTATTCCCTAAGCTCAAGAAAAACCTTAAAGGCTGTCGTTATGAGACAATTGAGGAAATAAAAGAGGCTGAGACAAGGGTCATTGACGTGCTCACCAAAGGGAACTTCCGTGGGGTCTTCCAGAAGTTGTTGGAATGTCACATCAAGTGCTTTGCATTCAGATGAGATTACTTCGAAGGGGATTAGAGTTGCATGTGTTTACTAAAATAAAAATGCATCCGAAAAAAGTCTGGAAACTTATTGAAGGCAGCTCGTATATTTAAAAACGCTAAAGAAATAATAATATAGTAGATTACTATGCTGAAATTTTGATTGTATGACCAAATTGGTGTTCATATACAAAGAAAAGGATCCGGATTAATTGTATAAGTTTTTCATTCAAATGTGAGGTTTTAAATAAAAAAGTAGAACTGTTATGTTGTCTTAAAAAGAATCACCAGAAAACAATATCAACTTTACCCATTGAAATTATTTAAGGCCGAACTTTAATGTGACAAAAGATAATAAACGAGACACTGGTGATTATCCGAATGGAGCAATGTATTTTTCAGTAGAAAATTTATGCACAAACGTACAGAGAGAGAAGTTACATTCGTTACTCATGAACTAATAAATCACTTTAACTTTATTGTTCACGGTAGTATTAGAGTCAGTTATCGATTTCAGAACCAACAAATTTTGAAACAAGGGTCAATTTGTAAAAAAATTAAAATTTCTATTAGTTGGCGTTACTATTTTATAAACATTTTCTTTTCTCTTTTTATTCTAGAAAAATATACTGCTCAGTAAATTTGAACATTATTTTCTGAACTTGAAGGCGAAAATATTTGTCAGTGATTGGACTACTTTTGATGAAATGATTAAAATTTATGACAACGTAAGAAGACAACCTGCGGTAAGTATATATATATATATATATATATATATATATATATATATATATATATATATATATGTTTTAACTCTTCTTAAAGTGTTTTAACATGCTTTATTAATTATTTGTTCTTATTATAAGCTCTATTTCGTATTTGGTTTTGTATAGCTTTTACATATGGTTAGGATTACTTTATAAATATTAAGTCTTTAATATTTATTTTAAGTTTGCTATTTTGGATTATCTAGGTAAACTTAATTATAATTCATATATATATATATATATATATATATATATATATATATATATATATATATATATAATATTTTCACAATCAGACAATGCCGCAGCTCAAACAAACCGTGGATCGAAAGTCCTAGACTCGAAGAACATATCCAAGCAATTGGTTCAAAAGCAAACTTAGTCGCATGAAAGGCGGGGATCCGGCCACAGGTACCACTATACCACATGCAAAAAGATCAAGCAAATTGCTACGAATGTGGCACAATGGCTATCCCCTTTTTAAGGGAGCTGGGGGCTTCAACATTAATAACCCCTATATCTAGCTTCTAACCTTGTGCCTGACTTTGTGATGAAATTAAAAACGTTTCATGCAGGTGTTTTGTGGGGTTGGGAATGTTAGATCATGTCGGTTGGGCTTGAATGACAGGTGTTTGAAACTTTTAGCAGTGTCAAAATCATTCCAGAAAGGTCAGACTTACACGCGGATATCTGAAGTTGAAAAACAAAGCATTATATGAAACGCATATTTCTATCTCTCGTTCTCTCTCTCTCTTTCTCTATTTCTCTCATTCACTCCCTTTCTCTCTATTTCTTCATTGAAAGAGAGAAATGAAATATAATTTTATTGTTTAAAAAACAGTTGACGCTTAGCTTCTTGGGTCGATGGACGCCATCTAAGCATCCGTCCGATTTCCGCTGGTTTTATAAAAATATGCCTCGTATTTGTTAAATCTTAAATAAATTATATATATTTTTTATAAAAATGTATTTGTCGCTGTTTTCATACAAGTGTTCGATTTCAGCATACCATTAATGCCAACGACAGTAAGCTGCCTGTAACGACACAATGACTACACAAGAACCGACGATGGGAAGATGCCTGCAATGACCATACATAATGCGACCCATGCCAGACAGTTATAGCCGACGACGGATCGACCCGTTTTCGTTGTGTTTCCAGCATGTGTCTATCGTTTAGATATCCTTGGATATCGTTTATTCCCCGGGGAGCTGGTTGCATTCCTAAGACGTTCATCAACCAAGTAACCCGCCCGATTCAACCAAGTCCGAGTTCGAAAAATACCTACTTCCTCTCATCATCGAGCTATTTAGAGCAAACCCAGGTTGATGTCTTACACTTGCAAGAATGATTAGAACGGGCCTAAAGGGGGAGGCGAAAATCGAGTTTAGGACCTCTAGTCTGTGGCGGTCATAGCTTGTGTCAGCTGCGGCATTGTCGGATTGTGAAAATGAATATATATCAAACAGTTTGTTTAAAGAAAATTCAATCTATTGAAAAATGAGTTGACGTGCATATAGAAATATGTTGTAAACAATGTACTATATATATATATATATATATGTGTGTGTGTGTGTGTGTGTGTATGTGTGTGTGTACATTTCCTTACCAAATAACTCTGTCAAGATTTGACATAAGGTGCATTGACATTAGGGAACATATTTTTAATCAGGTTCAACCAGAAATTTGGCTGTCAATGGGTCAAAGTTTAAGGCTTTTACCTTTGAAAATTCTACTAAACTTCTCCGCCAATTTTGCGTTAAAACACTTGAAAGTTTTAATGTAGGTTACTTGGACATGGATCAAACTTTAGGAGTCAAAATTGGGGTCAAAGTTTAAAAATATTGGACCTCTGCGGTCTCTACCGAATTACTAAGCCACTCTTTGGTCTAAACATGTGAAATTTTACATAAAGGGTATTCAGATAAAGGGCAAGCTTTTTTATCAGTTCGGGTCGTAAATTTGAGCTGCCAGGGGTCAAAGTTGAAAAGATTTTACCTTTGCGGTGTCTAGCAAACTAGACAGCCAATTTTGGGTTTAAACATTTGAAATTTATGCATAACGGGTATTTAAACATGCGGCAAGAGTTTATGTTTGCAGATTCTACCAAATTCCTCCGCCAATTTTAGGTCTAAACTCTTAAAATTTTAGATGTAGGTAACTTGGACATGGGTGACACTTTGTATTTTGATTTGAGACAAAAATAATAAATAATAAATGTTAAAGCGTCAAAATTTTAGTCAAAGGCTAAAACGTTGACCTCTGCGGTCTCTAAGAAATTACTCAAACAAATTTTGGTCTAAACAGTTGAAATCTTACATATTCACACATAGGTAACAATTATAAACAGTACATAGCGCTCGAGCCAACACAGGCTGAATTACTAGTTTTATGTAAACTATAAGATTTAATCAATATACATTCACACACGCATACACACACGTACACACACGTGCACACATATACACATATATGTGTGGGAGGGTCTACATACTGATGAAGTGTTCAATGTTCTCAAAAGAGATTTATCGATGTAATAAATTTCTTCTGCAGACATAAAATAGATTTACGAAGGTCGAAAAAATTGCTCAAAAAATTGCAAATGATGTTTGGATTCTGCTCTTTGCAAAATCGAAAATACCCTTATTTTCTTATTTTGATAAGAGTGCGGATCATCAACTTATTCCTTATTGCAAAGTTTAAAATACAGGATGAAGTGTGAGGCAAGGATTCCGCTTTTCCTGCTGAATTTTCGGGGCACCGTGCTGGTTTATTAGGACGTGCAAATGCAGGAAAATTCCAACTCTTTAATAGCATTACACGCGCAATTAGCAGCCATTAAAAAAAAATTAATTTGATATATTTACACCTAAAATATTAATTTTAATTAAATCTGAGGTCGATTTTGTAACAATATATCTATCTATCTATCTATCTATATATATATATATATATATACATGGAGGTTACCACTTATCAAGGCCCAGGAGCCACTCGGGGATGAGGGTTATTGTGTGTACAGTAATCAATGGGATAGTATCGTAGTAATAGTTAGTTTTGAAGATTTGATAAGGTGTTATTACTTAAGGGGGCGCTTCATCAGGAATGTGTTTGTGTTGGGCTTGAAGACATCAAGGTTAATATCGGGGGGGGGGGACAGGCAAGCGGAACAGAGTTCCACAGGCGTGCAGTTCTAAGAAAGAAGCTTTGTTCATAGAATCTACGTTTTGATTTAGGCACGAGTGTGGAAAAATTATTGACAGTGGTTTCAGCTAGACGGGTATTTTTCGTGAAAGATTGGCGGGAGGGGACCAGAGAATGGAGCTCAGACGAGCTCTTGCCATGGAAATAACGATAAAACAGAGACAGGCTCGCAACGTCTCTTCTGTTGGAGAGAGGTTGCAGGAAAGAGAAAAGGGCATCCCCCACAAAGCCACGAAATCTATTTTGTACTCTTTCAAGGCAGGATAGGCTGTTTTTAGCAGCTCCTGGCCAGATGTGGCAGCAGTACTCCAGCCTCTGACGTACTTGGCTTTTATATAGATAGAGAATTGCATCATTAGTGAGATATCTTCTGGAGCGGTAGGAGGATCCCACCATTTTCCCAGTGACCTTGGCTACAGACTTGATGTATGTGCTCCACTTCAGATCAGGAGTAAAGGTCAAACCTAGAAGCTTATCAAAACATGGGGCCTCCCCTAGACGAGAGCCATTCATTTCAATCGATGCCAGATGGGGATCAGAGCGTTTATGATGTAATGATAGGAGCTTGGTCTTGGAGGCATTAAAGGTAACATCTCTTCCTCCACTGAACCACGCGCTCAAGATTTGAGGAGAGGGAATCAGAGAAAACATTGTCATTTACGGCCTTTGATGTGTTGCCATAAATAGTCGTGTCATCAGCATAGATATCAACGAATGATTTAGTATGTGTTTTGGGCGATCATTGATATAGATCAAGAAGAGAGTTGGGCCGAGGATGGACCCCCGAGGTACTCCAGCATTAACACTGTGGGCCTCTGATTTCTGCCCATCAACCACTACTCTTATGAGCCTATCAGAGAGAAATAATTTAATGATAGAGGAAACATTTCCAGTTATACCGTAGCTTGAAATCTTGTGAAGTAGGCTTTTATCCCATACCTTATTGAAGGCCTTCGATATGTCAACAGCAATTGCCCTAGAAATGAAGATTTCGTCGAGAGATTCGCTAATTCTATGTGATATAACTGGTAGCACATCTGCTGTAAATCTAGCAGAACGGAAACCATATTGCGTGTCACTAAGAAGGTTATTCCTGCTGAGGTGGTTGACTACTTCTTTATTTAATATGGATTCCAGCAACTTACTCATGACACTCAGGAGACTTATTGGTCTGTATTGAGAGGGAGATGAATTATCACCTGAATTCTTAAATACAGGGCATACTGATGAATTTTTGCAGGGTGTTGGAAAGCACTTCTCCTTAAGGCAACGCTTAAACAGTTTGGTAATTATGGGGCAGTTCTGATTGTAGCTTTTTTAACACTATAATTGGAATACCGCCAGGGCCAGTTGCTTTACTGGAATCAAGGTTCTTGATTAGCTTTGCGACCTCAGCACAGATAGTTGTATGTTACCTAGCGTGTTGTGTGTTGTAGGAGGAAATACGGGGAGGTGATGGCCTTCGTCGCATAGGGCAGAATTTGCTGCAAAGTTCTTGGCAAATAGTTTGGCCTTGTCGGATACTGACGAGATGACCTCTGGTCCATTGATAATGGTTGGGATAGAAGGCACGCTTCTGTTCAGGATCATATTTGCTATTTGCCAGAACTGGTGGGAACCAAGCCGCTGCTCAGCAACTTTGGATTTAACGGATTGAGCATATAGTTCTCTTGCATTTTTATTACTCTTTTACAGTTGTTGCTGGCGTTCCTGAAAGCAGCTTTAGTCTCAATGCATCTATTTCGTTGGTAACTATTGAAAAAGTTATTTCTGTGTGCGATTGTGGCAACACATTCTGGGGAGAACCATGGATGGCTGTTAGGTTTTTGTTGGAATTTTTGGATGGTATGAATTGGTCTATGCCTACAAGTAACCATTCGGCCAGGTCTGATACTATAGCGAACACATCCTTTTTAAACATGGAATGGAGAGATAGATCAGATATGACTGTACGGAAGCTATCCCAGTCAGCCATAGAGTATCGGTATACAGTACGGCGGAGAGGTACGTCTGTAGACTTATTATATTTCATTTTTATCCGAACTGATAGAAGTGGTCGGAGGATCCTAGAGGAGATAGAACGGCACATGAGCATAGGGGAAGTGGAGAGAAAAAGGTATATATATATATATATATATATATATATATATATATATATATATATATATATATATATATATATATACTAGCAGATCGACAGAATTCCAAAAATTGCGATGTACCGTCAATTTGAGGGTGGTAAAAGAATTTTCGGACGTCCTTGGCTTAGGTACAAGGACAAGTTGAAGAGTAACTTGTCTGCAGTGAAAATACCAAACATGAGTCTTGAAGATGAGGTGAGGATGGAGATCAAGGTGTTTTTATGGTCTCCAGAGGTTTCAATCTGAAAGCTTAAGGCAACTGAAAAAAAACAGAGTAAGAGCAAAACGACTAGCAGCCGCACCAATATCTGCAGCGTTAAATCCACATTCATGTTCTATTTGTGGCCTTGTTTGCAAGTCCCTTGCTGGACTAAAAAGTCATCAGAGGCAAAAGCATAAATGAATTTTATAAATATGGGTTGTCCGAACCTCATACGTCGAAATCGACGGGAGAGTACATCATATATATATATATATATATATATATATATATATATATATATATATATATATATACAGTGGGAGGCCAAAAGAGTTTGAAGACCTATTTTTTCTCAATTTCATTATTAATTTTGCTTTATTTTTCATTTTGGACTCTTCCATCATTTACTGGTTGCCATTCTGGTTCGTTCCATTACTACATTTTACGATAAAAGCCAGAATTTAATAATAGTTCGACATTTTCCACTTTTCAGGTGAGCTAAAAGTTTATGCAGGTAATCTTAATTTATTGGTAATGGCTAAAGGAAAGATGTTGACAGATAGGGAAAAGGGTGAAATTGTTACATTTTTTGCTGCAAAGAATTCTACATTGGAAATTTCGAAAATTTTGAATCTGTGAAACGTTTCGTCATTGACGGCAAAGATGGAAGAAAAAAGCATAAAAGTGGCAGACTAAAGGTGACTTCACCACGAGATATTTGAAAAATCAAGAGGAGTTTGCTAGCAAACCCACACAGCACAAGCAAACCTATTTTCGACCATGCAGGAGTGTTTGGCATCTTTAAAAGGACCCGAAATCGGATTTCGAAACAGATAGCTGACCAGAGAACACAGACAAAATGTCCTCCTTTGAGCAATATAAACTGTCCGAAACGACTAGCATGGGTCACTAAATATTTGAAAACCAATTTTCAAAATGTTCTCTGGACTGACGAGGCCAGAGCAACCCTCGATGGCCCCGATGGTTGGGCCAAGGGATCGCTTCTTAAAGGCAATAGCTCACGCTTGCGATTCACACGTGATGATTTGGGCTAGTATTATTGGAAGTGAGATTGTTGGTCCTTTTCGTGTCCCTGGTTGTGTCAAAATAAATTCTGTGAACTACTGCAAGTTTTTGGAAGCAAATTTATTTCCCTGGTTGAATTCACAAAATGATGCTCTCAACCAGAATCTAATAATCCAACAAGACAATGCCCCAAGCCATCTTTCTCGGTTCACAAAAGCTTGGTTTTCAGACAAGGGGATCTCTGGTGAATGTCTGATGGACTGGCCATCCCAGAGCCTGGATTTGAATCCGATAGAGAACATCTGGTCGATTCTGAAAAGGAAGGTTAACGAAAACGGGCAATTATTCCACAGTAAAATAGACATTTGGTAGAAAATCAAGAAGGTATCTTCTGAAATCACACCTCAGCAAGTGCATACATTAACATCCTCTATTGATAGGAGGCTGATTGATTTGATTAAAAATGGAGGAAATCGAATAAAGGATTAAATAGTTTCATAAATTCGTATTGTTCTGTTAATTGTTATTTGAGTAATAACTGTCGTTTTCTTGTAATATGTTATCAATATATGGTACTATAATCATGATGACACAATTTTTCGAATTATATCATGTTTAAAAATGGTATTTATAGCGGATAAATGAGTGCTTGTAAACACTTTTGGTCCATATTCCTTCCTGAAATCATTTAAAGATCCATACCCCCCCATAATATGATTATTTGGTTTCCGTTTCTATGAATTTACTTCATATGTGCATATCAAACAGTGAGTAACATAGTTATTATATTAGAAAATATTGAAGCATAAATTTATCAATTTATACAATTTGCAAACACTTCTGACCCCCACTGTATATATATATATATATATATATATATATATATATATATATATATTTTACAAAGGCATCACCACATTATCAAGGCCCAGAGGCCACTCAAGGATAAGGGTTAAAGAGTGTACAGTAGAAATTGGTCAATATAGTAATCATTAGTAATGAAAATTTGGTAAATTTGATAACTTATATGGAACGGCTCATCAAGAACTTATTTACTTTAGACTTGAACACAACCATATTGTAGTCAGCCGGAAAGCAGGAAAACGGAAGACAATTCCACAGGCGTGCAGTTCTAAGAAAGAAGCTTTGTTCATGGAATCTACGTTCAGGTTTAGGCACAGATAAAGAGTGGGGGAAATTATTGATAGTGTTTACAGCTAGACGAGTGTTTCTTGTGAAAGTTTGGCGAGGGGGACCATAGATTGAAGCTCAGTTGAACACTTTCCATGAAAATAACGATACATCAGAGACAAACTCGCAACATCTCTTCTGTGAGATAGAGGTTGCAAGGAGGAGAAAAGGACATCTCCTACGAGGCTACGAAGTCTATTTTGAACTCTATCAAGGCAGGACAAGTCCTTTCTAGCAGCTCCTGCCCAGATGTGGCAACAGTATTCCATCCTTGGACGTACCTGGCTCTTATATAGATAGAGAATAGCATCAGCAGTGAGATATTTACCGGATCGATAGAAAGATCCACCATTTTTCCAGCGGCCTTGGCAACAGATTTGATATACGTGTTCCATTTAAGATCAGGAGTAATGGTCAAGCCCAGAAGCTTGTCAAAACTTGAGGCCTCCTGAAGACGAGAGCCATTCATTTCAATTGATGACAAATGTGGATTAGAATGTTGATGATGTAAAGAGAGAAGCTTGGTTTTAGATGCATTAAAAGTAACCAGCCACTCCTTTCCCCATTGTACTACGTGCTCAAGATCAGAGGAGAGAGAATTGGAGAGAACTTGGTCGTTTACTGTCTTAGATGTGGTACCATAAATGGTAGTGTCGTCAGCATAAATGTCTACAAATGATGTAAGGATGTGATTTGGAAGATCATTAATGTAGATCAGGAAAAGAGTTGGGCCCAGGATGGATCCCTGAGGGACACCGGCATTAATACTGTGAGCTTCTGATTTTTGCCCCTCAACTACTACTCTTATGAACCTATCAGAAAGAAATGATTTAATAATTGAGAAGACTTTTCCAGCTATACCATAGCTAGCGATCTTATGAAGTAAACCTTTATGCCATACCCTATCAAAGGCTTTAGATATGTCAAGAGCAATTGCCCTGGAAAGATTGCCACCGTCGAGAGATTTGCTAATCCTATGCGATATAACTGTAAGGACATCTGCTGTAGATCTAGCAGAACGGAAACCATATTGAGTGTCACTAAGAAGGTTATTTTTGTTGAGATGGTTGATTACTTCTGTATTTAACACAGATTCTAGCAACTTACTCATGACGCACAGGAGACTTATAGGCCTGTACTGAGAGGGGGATGAGCGATCACCTGAATTCTTAAATACAGGGCATACTGATGAGATTTTCCAGGGAGATGGGAAACTATTCTCCTTAAGACAACGTTTAAACAGTTTTGTAAGTATGGGCGCTAGTTCAGGTTGAAGTTTTTTGAGGACTATAATTGGAATACCATCAGGGCCAGTTGCTTTACTCGGATCAAGGTTTTTGATTAGCTTTGCAACATCACGTACAGATATACGTATATCACATAGCGTGTTTTCTGATACAGGAGGAAATATTGGGGGTTGGCGATCTTGGTCGCAAAGGGTAGAATTAGCTGCAAAGTTCTTGACAAAGAGTTTGGCTTTGTCTGATGCTGACGAGATTACCTCAGGTCCATTGATAATAGTTGGGATGGAGCACACGCTTCTGTTCAGGATTCTGTTTGCTATTTGCCAAAACTGGTGGGAACCAAGCCGCTGCTCAGCTACTTTGGACTTAACAGATTGAGCATACAACTCTCTTGCGTTCCTTATTACTTTCTTACAATGGTTGCTGGCAGTCCTGAAAACGGCTTTAGTTTCCATACATCTATTACGTTTGAAGCAGTGGAAAAAGTGATTTCTGTGCGCAATGGCAGCAGCACATTCTGGAGAGAACCATGGCTGGCTGTTAGGTTTTTGCTGAAACTTTTTAGAGGGTATGAAATGGTCAATACCTACAATTAACCATTCAGTCAGGTCTAATACTATAGAGGACACATCCTTTTTAAACATGGAATGCAGAGGTAGATCAGATATAAATGTACGGAAGCTATCCCAGTCAGCCTTAGTGTATCGATATACTGTACGATGAAGAGGTACGTCTGGGGACTTATTACATTTCATTTTTATCTTAATTGATACAACAGAGTGGTCGGAAGATCCAAGAGGCGACAGAACAGAAACTGAACATAGTTCAGGGCAAGTTGTGAGAAAAATATATATATATATGCGGCCAGATATTGTCTCAGTTGGATTTGAAAAGGATGGTAACGATGTTTTTTGATCTTCTGTAATGCATACACACACATACATACACACACACACACACACAAACACACACATATATATATATATATATATATATATATATATATATATATATATATATATATATATTACACCTTTACTGTTGTGCAATCTACTTACAAACATTTTTATTGCAAATATCACAATATCTGGAGATTCGTCTATGCTTATAAATGTTAAAAGTATGCCTCGTTATTTTGTATAGTGTATTATAAATACATTTAAATTGAATTAAATTTCTAGGAATGTTCTTTTATTTTTCAACTAACAGAAAACTATTTTGGAATTGTTTTTTGTTGTAATCATTCTACCCTTTTTACATGGGCCACCATTTATCAAGAGTCGGAGGCTGCTATGGAATAAGAGTTATATGAATGTTAAGTAGAGGGCTAAACAACATCGTGATGATCAGTAATGGTGGAACTTAAGTAGTGTTTACTAATATAATAAGATGACTCAACAAGCAATTATTTATATTAGAGTTGAAAACGATGATGTTACACTCAGATTTGAATTGCACAGATGGGCAATTTTAAGAAGCGAACTTTATTTAATTTGATATATTGAAACCTAACATGTTAGTTTTAGTTAAATCTAAGTCGATTTTGTAACAATCTATCTATCTATCTATCTATCTCTATATCTCTCTCCCTCCCTCCCTCCCTCTCTCTCTCTGCCTCTATGTATATATATATATATATATATATATATATATATATATATATATATATACATTTGTTTAGCTTTAGGCACAGATAAAGGGGTGGAATTGTTGACACTTGTAGTTAGACATGTATTTGTTGCGAAAGTTTAAAGAGGAATGACAATAAATTTAAGCTCAGTCGAGCACCTACCAAAAATATCGATACAGCAGAGATAGATGCTTTTGAAAGAATACTTACATTCACAACAATCATGCTAATTTTAAATCTCAAATTTAAATTATTTTACTGCTATTTATTTTATTGTTTTGAAATTATTTTATTTAAAATTCAGTATGGGCATAATACTTGCACCCTATAAATCACGTTGATTTCGTGAATGAACAAAATGAAAAGATTGTGCGCTTTTTTTTTTCGTTACATCATTCACACAAATGGCAACGAAGCTAATCGTTTATCCTGTCGTAGTTCCGACCTGGAGCAGACAAAGTATAAATACCAAGAGTATCATGTTTTGTACTCTTGTAGATACGGATGCTGTATTTATTCCATCAATGTTCACAATTACATCACGTTAACAATTCTGAGGGTTTATAAAAGGGAAACCTTACATATTTTTGTTATTATGTTCCTGTGGATCTTCGCCTTTTCCTTGAGTGGTTTGCTTTCTATCGTTTATCACGTTTGGTGAGAAATCTTTCTCAACACATAGTGACAGATGCAAGTTTCTATCTTTTCTGAAAAGTTGGGATTTATTTAGCCACAATGATTTTATTACGAAGTCGCGTCGTCGTTTCTCGTTACCCTAGAAAAAAACTAAGGATCTTTATTTTGCTATGATCTTAGTCGCCATTTGCTTCTTTTTGTCGCCTCCACGATCACTCTGCCCGATCCATTTTCTCAGGAATGCAGAGGCAGATTTTAATGATCTGCTCTCTATGACTCCCAGAATATGACTCCCTGTGAGTTTCACCGAATCCTCCAAAAATCGCGATCAATGAACGGTTCTGTAGTGTTGCAATCTGACAACATAACGTCATGTGCCAGCGGTTAATCTTTGTTTGAGATATCTCTTTAATATTGTTATGAAACTTTTGCTAAACAAACAACTTGCTTCAGATCAATGATGACTGATAAATGATGAACTGGTTTGAATGCAGGTGTTTTAATTCATAAGACCCATTCCACTGGTACAACATGTAATTATCAAGATAAAATGCCTTCACTTTAAATCTAACGTCTTATACACATTGCCAACTTAATGGCCTGGGAGAAAACAGCACATATTTGATATAGACATTCAACGTAAGCCAATGAAAATCACACACTCCGTGTTAAAAGTCTCCGCCATAGTGGACTTGTCTACCCCGCGGATATGATGAATAAAACAAAGAACTACATAATTGTTATCAAAATGGACTTAGATTTATAGATGGACGATTGCTACAAAACAGTAAACGTTCATTTGTTTATCGTTTTATTCATATATTTTATCGACAGTCCTCACATTCATGGAGCGGTGATGCTTGGTTCGGTAATCAGCGTTTGGTTGGATGTAACCCATCATTGATTACGTTATGCACTCAAATTCCTGAAAAGTAAGTTCTATCTTATTCGAGTATGCTTTTTTAATAATTATTCAAGAATATTAAATCAAAACTAAAATTGTAATAAACTATTTTCTAATATATATATTAATGAAAATATAGCAATTCGCCTCTGTTTGTGTGTGTAATGTTGTTGACTATGTAATTTCCTCATATGCATTCAGAACTAGCAAAACCCGTGTACTGGCGTTGCCATGGAAATTGAAAATAATTAGTTATCTTTAAAATAATAAACATTACAGTATCCAGATTTTTATGCTTGTTATTTTCATGTATATTTTGATTTCCTTAATTAAATATATTCTGCTATTTAAATATGTAATCTCATTCGAAAATGATTTCTACTTAATTGATCTATAACAGAAAAGATTAAGTATAATATACTACACATTAATGTATTTCTATGTTAAAGAGTAAATAAATATACTAAATCTTGAAAGAAAATATATTGAACAATTGGCAAATATTTAAATCGAGGACAGCGACGGACGCGGGATGGTACGAGAATAAAGAATGTTGCTGTTTAAAATCAAACTTGTCTACTGTTTAATGAAAGCTATATTTTATAAATTTGTTTTGTAGAAAATCACCAACAAGTTTTTTTTTTTTACACAGTGATCACCACTTATCAAGGCCCGGAAGCCACTCAGGGATAAGGGTTATAGCAAGTACATCACGTTAGTGAGGAGATTTTATGAAGTGTTTAATTAGGGGGGCGGTTCATTAGGAATTTGTTAACATTAGACTTGAAGACATCCAAGTTGTAGTCCAGAGGGAAGCAGGGAGACGGAACAGAGTTCCACAGGCGTGCAGTTCTAAGAAAGAAGCTTTGCTCAACGTCTCCTGCGATCAGATTTTCAAAAAAACATTGTTCTTGTTTTTCACTACATTGTTCTAAAGTTTCAATACCATCTAATCATTACGTATAGATTTGCTTGTCAGTGGCGCCAAAGATATCTACCCACTTATCCCTGAACTTATCTCTATGTATGGTTAAGCCATAAAAAAACTTTATTGTATCCATTCACGTAAATCTTTTCCTTTCATTATGGTTTCAAGTTGTATTTCCTTTTATTATATTTGCAATTGTGATATCCTTTCAATACTTTAGATTGCTATTAATCATACACAGTGTTAGTTTTTTTTTTAATTCATGGTAGATTCGGTGTGACAGAAGAGATGATGGAACCGGTTCTGCACAAGAAAACACTGGCGAGTCTCATCGAACAGAAACGACTATTCTACACAGATTTAGCAGTAATCGATGGCTTGAAGCACAATGAAAACTTTGAGGTTGGTGAATTCCCATTAAAATTTTCATATATTCCCAAATTCACGAACAAAATATATACACACATTATGTATATATATTATATATTTATATGCGTGTATATATATGCGTATATATATATATATATATATATAATATACCAAATAGAAATATAAGCTTTCTTATTTTCACCATCATTGTCAATTTAAATTTTATTTTAAACGTTAAATTTAATTATTATTTTCAATTGCTGCTATATCATGTATTACACTAAACTAAGTCTGTGCAGCTAATGTTGTTCTTATATCTAAAAGTTTGTTGGATGCAATGCTAATAGTTAATCTCTATTTCATAGTTGACATTTTGTAAAATTCGAAGTGCTCCAAAGTAATTATTTTTTTATCAACTATTAAACTTTTTTCATAAACTGATACTGATAGATTTAATTTCCTTGTTAAATTCTATTTTAAATAAGACTAACAAATCTATATAATAAAGTAAAATCGTTTTATTCTCTCATCTGATTTATGCGACATGAATGAATGAATGATGACTAGGGTTGTGACAATAGAATATTCTTATCATTGTTTTGACTCTCGAGTATATATCCGACGCAGTTAAACACAGTTAATCAACTGAGAACCACACCACTCTATATAAAAGCATATAAGATATTAACGAATACACACTCCAGAGTCAAAACAATAAAAAAGATATGCTGCTGTCCTAGCCTTACTGATAAGACACAACAACAGCAACAACAACAACAACAAATAACAAGAGTAGTTATCATGGCGCACGAAAAGTAAAGAATACACTTGAAGATATTTGTGAGAAATTAATTTATTAGCAACCGCATATTAAGTATAATTAGAAATGTTATATAGGGTTAATCATTTGGGAGCGCATATTAAGTATAATTATATAAATAAATTAAAAAAATATATATTCAATATGTAATTATATAAACTAAATAAAATTAATTTATTTAATATGTAATTATATAAAGTGAATAAAATATATTTATTCAGTGTTTTATTATACAAAGTAAATAAAATTTATTTACTGAATGTGTAATTATTTAAAGTAAATAAAATATATTAAGTGTGTAATTATATAAAGTAAATAAAATATACTATTCAATGTGTAATTATATAAAGTAAACAAAATTTATTTATTCAATATGTAATTATATAATTAAATAAAATATATTATTCACTGTGTAATTATATAACTCAATAACATATATTATTTAATGGCACTTTATTTAAGGAAATAAAATACGTTTATTCAATGTGTAATTATATAATTAAATGAAATATATTATTCATTGTGTAATTATATAATTCAATAAAATATATTATTTAATGGTACTTTATTTTAAGGAAATAAAATACATTTATTCAAGGTGTAATTATATCAGGTAAATAAAATTTTAAAACATATTGAGTTTTTCTATCAGATTTGAGAGAAACTACAAATTAATTTGTTAAAAAGCAACACAGATATAGAGATAATCATGCGAATTTAGGATGAATAAGTGGTTAAAAACACGCACTGATAGCCTGGGTACGCCGTTCGAATTCAGACTGTTTCATAGATTCACTTGAATTAACGATGTTTGAAACCTTCATATTGTTTCTCTCGTAAACAGGTAATGTCTTTATAGAAAGAATTCTAACTATAAGGATATCTGTGAAAAGAATCCCAATAATAACCATCATGATTTATGCGACATTAATGAATGATGAGTCGAGCTATGACAACAGAATATTCTTATCGTTGTTTTGACTCTCGAGTATATACCAGACGCAGTTAAACACAGTTAATCAACTGAGAACCACACCACTCTATATAAAAGCATATAAGATATTAACGAATACACACTCGAGAGCCAAAACAATGAAAAAGATATGCTGCTGTCCTAGCCCTACTGACGAGACACAACAACAACAACAACAACAACAACAATAGGTCATCATGACATACGAAAGGTAAAGAATAAACTTGAAGACATTTGTGAGAAATTAATTTATTGGACGCCGCATATGAAGTAGGCGTATAGAAAAATATATTCAATAGTGAAAATAACTGCAAAATATGACAATCACGCTTGATTGACTTCGTTGAAACATATAT
>NC_136487.1:29810482-30052982 GCF_053919585.1 Euprymna scolopes | reverse complement strand
TTCATTAAACCACTGTAGTATTGGTAAATAATAACGTGGTAAATTATCTTAAGACTCAACTGATGCATTTGTGTCTAACCTTCTTGACAACAACATAGATTGCTAATACAAAAATATTTTCTCACCATCTGAATTAAAAGGTTGAGAAGGATGTTCTTGATAGATTTAAAACGTTTATTTCAAATGATGTATTTTTAAATATTTTTTTTTTTTAATATATTTACTTTATATATCGTTTTAAAGAGCGTTTTTTCTCCTAAGCCGAAAAGTTTTTGAAACAGCTCGCGATATCAACGAAGCTTTTGGCTTAGAAATAACTACTGAATGTACAACACAATCCTGGCGGAGACGAGAGTCTTGAAGATGATGAGTGTAGTGGTCGGCCACAGTATGTTTACAACGATCAATTACGAGTCTTCGTCAACATCATTCAACGCACAACTATTGACAAACTTGCTTCTGAATTAAACGTAACGTATACGATGATTTCTACCTACTTGAGAATGATTAAAAAGACAAAAACACTTAATAAATGGGTGCCCCACGAATTGAACAACCAAAAGAAATGCCGTTATGAAGTATCATCTTCACTTTTTTCGGAATAAGAACGATCCGTCTCTCGACTGGGTTATGACTTTCGATAAAAACCGGGTTCTTTACGATAACCGGTGACACTCAGCTCAGTGGTTAGATGCCGACGAAGCTCCACAATACCCCTCAAAGCCAGAGTTGCACAAAAGAAAGTCATGCTGACAGGTTCCTGATCTGCGATTAGTCTCATCCATTGCAGTTATTTTAATGCCGACGTAATCATTACAGTAGAGTACTATCAACAGATGGATGAAATGCATCAGAAAATTGGACAACAACACCTAGCATTAGTCAACAGAAACGGCTCAATTCTCTTCCATGACAATGCCCGATCGCACGTTGCTAAACCGACTCTGCAGACGTTAAACGAATCGGACTATGAAACACTGCCTCATCTTCCATACTCTCAAGACTTCTCACCTACCGACTATCACCTTTTCAAGCACTTCGACAACTTTCTGCGTGAGAAACGCTTCAAAAACCTAAGCGATATCCAAAACACCTTCAACGACTTTATCGCCACCAGAACACAAGACTTTTTACGTTACTGGTAAAAATACACTTATTTTATACTGGCAATGTGTAATGATTCTCATGGTTCTTATTTCGATCAATTACTTTTTGTTTGAGCCGAGATATGTTCATCTGAATTTAAAAGTTAAAAACTCTAAGAACTTTCTTGTGAACTGGATATGTTTCCTAAAATAGAAAACTAGAGAACAGCTGCTGCATATTCTTGCAATTCTGTTAATTTTTGTTAATACCTTTATAGACCCCTGTATATGCTGTCGAAAGCCAGTTTTCGCCAATGCTGTTATATTCGAATGTTGATCGAGAACCTCGCGGACGCCAGTTTTGATTTAAGGAGATTTTTTTTTAACTGACAAAACAATGTGTGTACTAAAGAAACAGAAAGATATATATATATATATATATATATATATATATATATATATATATATATATATATATATATACTAGCATTGGCGCCCGGCGTTGCCCGGGTGTTTGGATGTGTATGATGAGCAAAAAAAAAAAGTGGTAGTAGGAAGGCAGGCTCGAACCCGTACCGCAAAGGAGGAAAAGAACGGAATAAAACCTAACGTTTATGCTGTTACGACCACCGCCAAACCGGAAGTGACATTTTGAAAAATTAAGGCGAGATAATATAAAGGAGACATAACTTTCAAAAATATCGGCGAAAAAAGTGACCCCCCCCTGTAGAAAAGTGCCTAGTTGAAGGGGAAGATATTAATGTTTTAGACAATTTTTCGATATTTGTCGTATGAAATATCGAACTTTAAAACAATACTGATCTTGAAAAAATCCGTCGCCTCTATTGAAAGTTTAAGGCAGACATGCAAACAGACATACATACATACATTTATATATTGGTAACTAAAAATTTTCGACCCATACTGATAAAAAAGCTTGCCCTATCTCTGAATACACTTTATGTAAAATTTCAAATGTTTAGACCAGAAATTGTGTGAGTAATTTGGTATAGACCGCAGACGTAAATTTTTTTTTTTAAATTTGACCCGTATTATGACCCCTTAAAATTTATAGTTTCGGGCTCAAATCACTTTATTAAGTTAGATCCAGGTTCAAGGAACCTATATCTAAAATTTCAAGTGTCTAGACCCAAAATTGTCGGAGGAGTTTGGTAGAGTTCTTAAAGGTCAAATCGTTGAAATTTGACCCCTTAACAGCCAAATTTCTAGCTGACACCCGTCACATCGATTTTCCCAAATCTCAGTACCCGGTATTTCAAATTTCGAGTCTATAGACTAGAAATTGACAGAGTTATTGCGTAGGGAAATGTACACAGACAGACAGACACACACACAGACAGACACGTTCACTTTTATATATATATATATATATATATATATATATATATATATATATATATATATATATGAGAGAGAGAGAGCGAGAGAATTCAGTGATAATTTATTATAGGGAGAGATACCACTTACATAATAATGTAAACCGTATTTAAGCAACCTCTGACCCCCTGCACGCTGATAGCAAGAGCACCTTCTTGATTTTTTTCCATCGATGTTCAGCTGTTAGTGGAGTGTAACTTCGTTTTCAGTTTTCAGTGCCATGTAACATGATTTTCAACTTTTTGACTCTAGTATCCTTTTAAAGCGCCCTCTCCCTGAACCGCCCCTCGCTCTCGAAAACAATGTGTATTTCAAAACATCAGTTAATATCTAACTGCGAAAACAATTTTAACTCATAAACATCAGATAGGAGATGAAGTTCCAACTCATTTTTTTTTTGTTGTTAAAATCCAAAGTTTGAAACCAAATTATGTTGTCTTAGATGTTAGCATTTCATATATATCAGAAAAATAGATTTACTTTTGTTAATACCTTTTCTAGCGCCATTAGATAATATCAGATAAACACTTCAAGATGTTTTATGTGGATGAGCTCAATTAGGCAGATTAACATTTGAATGATGAATAAGCGGTTCAATACACTTCAAAGCTAATAAATATGCTGTACCAAACTATGCCTTTATTTTAGAGGTCAATTACTTTATTGTAGAGGTCCACAAATGCCGATTTTTCTGCTCTAATAGTTTCGTATTATTCAGACTAATATTATTGTTCTGTATGTTATGTTCACAATCCCATGTTTTTTTTGTTTTTTTTTGTGGGGGAGACAAAGGGATAGAATGATTTCAACAAATTCTCTCATTGAATCTATAAGATTGTAGTTTCTTGTTATATTTCAGTCATTAAACTATTCTGAAATACAATAAATAGCCTCAAGTTTACTGCTTATTTATAGACAGGTTTATATAGGATGGTTTGGTGCACTATGCTATATCCAAGCATCCGATGATAAAACCAATTACATCGTATTATCAAACAGCGTTGATATAAGCGTATATGTATAATTGAAGAGTTCATCGATAAAATAAAGTAGTCATTGTTGGTTTCTCACTTTTCAGGAAGAGTTTTTCATCTGCTTAAAGATCTAAATCATTAAAATGTTTGCGCCTAACAAATTCCAGCTTCTGTTTCGGACGTTGTAATTGAGTAAGAGTAAGAGTGTAGCAGTACTATATATTGTGGAGTAAACGATAAATGGCCTTTAATACACGTTCAATACTGCGACACAGTCAGTATAATGTAACCTACATTAAATTTACATATAACTGTGTCTCCGAATACATTTTAGTGGTTGAGTATAAAAATAAAGTTTGGTTTTGAGTTAGTGTTAGATAGCGTTTGTGAGCGCGAAGTTATGGTTACAGGTCAGGATGAGGATTAGGGCGCAGTAAGACTTAGTCATATAGTAGATAATTATAAGAGTGGGGTTAATGTTAAACTTATAGATTTTTTTGTTGCGAAGTGTTCACCACTTATCAAGGCCCGGAAGCCACTCAGAGATAAGGGTTATTGCAAGTACATTACGTTAGTGTGGAGAAGTGATGAAGCTGGCGAGAAAAATGTCAACAGGTCAAAGTGATATAAATAAAAGAGTAGAGAGAAAAAGAGAGGTGTAGACACAAAGCGAAAATACAGATTGACACGTAGTTCTGCGACCCACCTTCTTCCACTAACCTGCACAGCGCTATGATGTTAGTTGTCACTGTTATTTTGACGTGTAACGTGTAAATAAACAAATCTGTATTAAAAACATAAAAAGTGTCTCGTATTCATTTTAACACGAAAGACTTTTCTTTATACGACTAAGAGAACTTGATGATCACAGCCCATTCATATATGTAACAAACGGAGTTGTTTTGTATCGAATCATCTGAAGTGTTCAGGTTCGAATCGACGGTGTTCTTCGCGATCGTGCCGAGTCGCGTGGGCGAAATTGTTCGGGGTTTAGCTGCTGCGAGTGATATTTATTTATTTTTTGTTCTCTCTTCCTTCGTGAAGCAACAGAAACGCTGATAAAATACGAAATATCATGTGTATTACATTATAGCTATTGTCTTGAATACAATTACCGAAAAATAATCATCGAATTACAATAGTCTCGGAAATTCCACAAAAGAGTTAATATTCTTTTAGCGAACGTATAGGCACACGACGAATTCTGAAATATTTGTAAGTAAATTAAAATTCATCTGATTGTTATTAGCATCTCACCCTAGATCTGAAACTATGAAATAAAAGGAAATGACAGCTCAACCAAAAAGAAAACACGTTCAATCCAAACACACACTCAAACAATTAACTTCCTCTCTTGGGGCTTGCATTTACAAATATCCGAGGATTTAGAACTAACTTAGACGATGTAGAATCATTTCTCCTAGCAAACTCCTCGGATATCTTAGCAGCAAGTGAAATTAACTTGCACTCCTCCATCCCACCTAAGATCTTTAACCTGTCTGGTTACCTTCCACTTTGTCGTAAGGACTCTGACAGACACATGCACGGACTGGGAGACTATATACGTTACACCCTCCTTATGTCTAGGGAATCTAAGCTAGAATCAGGTAACTAGCCCTTCATGTGCTTTAAACTAACTTTACAGCATAGCGTTAGCTACCTGTATTTGCTTTATCGCTCTCCATCAACCAATGACTGTACTATAATCAATCATGTCTCTGATAGCATAGATGTAGCACTCTCCTCCTTGACACTAGCGCCCAAATACATGTATTTGATGACTTTAACGCCCACCACAGAAGTTGGCTTGGCTTCCGTAATTACACTTACACAGCTGGTAGCATCATCCATAACTTTGCTACATCTCATTCCCTGACACAGACAGTAACATTCCCGACCCGTCTCCCAGATAGCCAGACCAGCAAGCCTCACTTTTGGATCTATTTCTGACAACTGTTCCTGATGATTGTGTAACAAATTCTCATCACAGGAATACTGATAATGCTGTGATAATGATAGACATTACTCGAAACTATCGACCCCAAGTTGAAGAGTCATTGCTCAAAACGACAAGGTACTACAATTAGGCTGACTAGGATACCATTAGAGATCACATGAAAGACACCCCATGAGGAAATATTTATACTCTTCCTGCAGAATAGTGCGCAAATGAGACTAATGAATGGTTCAAAGCAGCAATTGAAGCACATTTTCCTACAGGGAAGTTCTATAGCAAACCCCACTCTCCCCAATGGTTTACTTCTACATGCTCAGCTGCCATTGATCAGAGGCAACATGCATACCGTAGATTTATCAGGCATAAGTCTTGTACAAGCAGACAAAAGTATATAGAAGCTAGAAATAATTGGGAGAAAGTAGTAGCAACAGCTACTTGCCCGTCAGTTTTCCTCAAATTCTACCTTTGACCCAGCAAACCATTCCCTCCTTGATTTTTCTCTGAAGACAGAAACAACGTTAGATGATCTGAAAATCACGCCTTCTCAAGTACATGATATTATAAAAAAAACCTAGTCACCCCAAAAGCATGTGAACCTGGCCTAAAAATGTTCCACTTAGGTTATCTATAACCTCTTTAACAAATGTCGTAACGAATCTTGCTTTCCTGGTTGCTGGAAAACTGCTTCTGTGGTACGAGTTTACAAAAATTCTGGAGAAAGAAGTGACACATTAAATTCTCCTTAATTAATTAAAGTCGCCTCCTCTCTCTTTTCGCCAAAATATTTGAGTACTTAATTAATCAAGCTCTAGTCCACCATCTTACAGCTGCTAAACTTCTGTCTTATCACCAATATGGATTTAGGCTAGCCGGTTCTACTGCAGATTTTCTAACGGTAATCTCTGGACGTTTGACAGGGTATGGCACGATGGTCTTCTGATGAAAATAAAATCCTATGGTATTACTGGACGAATGCTTAGCATAATTAGATCCTTCTTAAATGAGAAAAGAATCCAGGTTGTCCTCGATGGGAGTACGTTCAACAACTTTGATATAAATGCAGGCGTACCTCAGGAATCGATCCTTGGACCTTTATTATTTCTGATATTCATAAATGACTTTTTTTTTACACTGTGATCACCGCAGAAGCCACTCAGGGATAAGGGTTATTGCAAGTACATTACGTTAGTGTGAAGATTTGATGAAGTGTTTACTTAAGGGGGCGATTCATTAGGAATTTGTTAACATTGGACTTAAAGACATCCAAGTTGTAGTCTGGGGGGAAGCAGGCAGACGGAACAGAGTTCCACAGGCGTGCAGTTCTAAGAAAGAAGCTTTGTTCATGGAATCCGCGTTTTGATTTAGGCACAGATATAGAGTGGGGGAAATTTTTCACAGTGGATTCAGCTAGACGGGTGTTTTTCGTGAAAGATTGGCGAGGTGGGGGACCAGAGATTGGAGTTCAGACGAGCACCTGCCATGGAAATAACGATAAAACAAGGATAGGCTCGCAACGTCTCTTCTGTGGGAGAGAGGTTGCAGGGTGGAGAAAAGGGCATCCTCCACTAAGCCACGAAGTCTATTTTATACTCTGTCAAGGCAGGATAGGCTGTTTTTAGCAGCTCCTGCCCAGATATGGCAACAGTATTCCATCCTTGGACGTACTTGGCTTTTATCTAGATAGAGAATTGCATCAGTAGTGAGATATCTTCTGGAGCGGTAGAAGGATCCCATCATCTTTCCAGCGTCCTTGGCAACATACTTTATGTACGTGTTCCATTTCAGATCAGGAGTAAAGGTCAAACCCAGAAGCTTGTCAAAACACGGGGCCGCACCCAGACGAGAGCCATCAGTCCCAATTGATGCCAGATGGGAATCAGAGCGTTGATGATGTAGGAATAGGAGTTTGGTTTTGGATGCATTAAAGGTAACCAGCCAAATTTTCCCCCACTGAACCACGCGCTCGAGATCAGAGGAGAGAGAATCAGAGAGAACTTTGTCATTTACAGCCTTTGATGTGTTGCCGTAGATGGTTGTGTCATCAGCATAGATATCAACGAATGATTTAAGTATGTGTTTAGGGAGGTCATTAATGTAGATCAGGAAGAGATCTGGGCTCAGGATTGACCCCGTGAGGGACTCCAGCATTTATATTGCAGGCCTCCGATTTTTGTCCATCTACCACTACTCTTATGAGCCTATCGGAGAGAAATGATTTAATGATTGAGAAAACATTTCCAGTTATACCGTAACTGGAAATCTTATGAAGTAGACCCTTATGCCATACCTTGTCGAAGGCCTTTGATATGTCAAGAGCAATTGCCCTAGAAAGGAAGCCTTTGTCAAGAGATTCACTAATCCTGTGGGATATAACCGTCAGCACATCTGCGGTAGATCTTGCAGAGCGGAAACCATATTGTGTGTCACTAAGAAGGTTATTCCTGCTGAGGTGGTTGACTATTTCTCTATTTAATATGGATTCCAGCAACTTACTCATAACACACATGATAAAATTGCCTTTGAGATAGGTATATTTTTGATGACACCACGCTCTATAGCAGACAAGTGGGGAAAACTAATGAGCACATATCTAAGTTAATGGCCGAAACCTTCGAGGAAGATCTCTAGTCTGTAGTGGAATGGGGTGAAAAATTGATAGTAACGTTTAACGCTGCCAAGACAAAGCTCGTTTCCTTTTATAGTTACATGAAACCTTACAACCACAAATAGCTATGGCTAGAGATATTTTACCTGAAAGCACTTCGTTCAAGCTTCTTGGCTGAACGTTCATAAGAAACATGAATTGGAATAGATACATTGAGATCATTGCTAAGGCTGCCACAAAGACAGTGGGATCTCTCTATCGTGCTAAAAGGTTACTTACGCCTTAAAGTATCCTGTACATCTATAAAGCTACCATTCTCTAATGTATGGAGTACTGTTGTCATATTTGGGCTCGTGCATCTGCGACTAGTCTCTCCCTCTTGGACAGGGTCCAAAAGATAGTCACCAACCTAATAGGTCCCGAACTGTCATCTAAATCTCAGCTCCTGTCCCATAGACGAAATTTCGCATCCCTCTGCCTTTTTTACAAGTGTGTTTATGGTGGATGCTCTGACGAACTATAAGCCCTTGTACTCCCTCGACGAAAATACTCGCGACAAACCCGACAAGCAGTGAAGTCCCACCCCTACACAGTCGAGATCCCTGGATGTAAGAAAGCTTTTTTCCCCAGAACAGCAGGACTTTGGAATTCTCTTCCGGTTTTCTGCTTCCCCAACTTTACTGACATGCAGAAGTTTAAGTGTAATGTGAACAGACATCTTGCTGCTAAACGTCCTACATAGTAGCCCCCTACATCAAAGGGGCAATACGCCTTGTTTTGGGTGAAAATGCAATAAAAAAATATGCGCGGTAGTCGTAAAAGGGAATCCTTATGTGTACGTATCTGATATAGACTTTCATAAAAACTATTTAAGCATTTTCTATATTGAAAAGTTTGAGCAAGTTGGTTTTCAAATGTCGAATCCTCATGTATTTAGATTCTATCGAATTGTATTTATTAAAATCATGAATTAAAATTAGACTCTAATGTAGAATTTTTTTCGGATCATTTATTTAATGTTACACAGGATGGACACATTTACTGATGGAAGGTGTCACTGTATCTATGAAAAGAAATGTCTCAATATCTCATCCCATCATGAAATTACTGGAGCCACACACTTTCTTCTTGTTGGCGATTAATTCGTAAGTTTTTTTTTTTTTTTTTTGTTTCTATGAAAAAATAATAAGTTGTTTATGTTAATCACAGTGTTCCAGAAGATTATATATTTAAAAATTCAATTGAACAGCTCAGTGGGCAAGATATTAAAATGGCAAAATTAAAGTTGTTGTTACAATTTTTAACCAAGATAATTCTTTTTGTTGTCGTTTAAGGATTTTTCAGGGCAGAAATTATCTTTTTATTTCATGCGTCTAAAAATTCTTAGGTTTTTATTATCAATATAAGTAGATAATCCCATTTTTTGTGATAGGTATATTCTTTAACGAAGTATTGCAAGTTATCCCCTTCCTGTTTAAAAAAACATGTTTACAAAGCACATTAATTATGTTTTAACGTATCTTGCCTATTTTATTTAAATAAATTGAATAAAATAATATCTTTCACTTTTTACTCAACAAACTCATTGAAATTCAATGTTTCTTCTCTCTTGAATACTTTAACCTAGAATATATATATACATATATATATATATATATATATATATATATATATATATATAAATTCATCCACATGCAGTACTGTTTCGTTGTATCACAATTTATTAGTGCAGCTAAACTAGCACCTTTCCCAACACGACGATTGATCCAAGAACCATCGCGTTGATAGTCGGCAGTTCCACCCATCCACCCACGGGAGCCGCGCGCGAAAATGTAATTTTCAAACAACATTCGTCCACCACTTTTATAGTGCTTAAGTCGCTTGTCTGTATTTACAAACAAACAAACAGACAATTAAGTAGAGAGTAAGATTATTTACGACAGTGCTTTACACTAAGAGAGGGATTTAGTATATATATACTTAATTGTATATATATATATATACATTAATTATTTAATACACTTAATTGTATATATATATATATATATATATATATATATATATATATATATATATATATATATATATATACATTTAAAGTGATGGTTGTCTAGTATCAACGAGAGAAGAAATATATTTAAAAGAGTGTAGCCATCAACAATTGTGGGGTTGTTTTTAGCTTTTTATCATATTTTTATTTTAAAATATTTTAATAACGCGTTTCAAGCTTTGGTTCGCTTTCTTCAGATATTTTCGTGAAAAGTTTTTTTTTTTTTTTAAATGGAAGTTTGAAATGTTATTTCTACATCTGCTGATACTAAATGTGTTTACCGAACACTACCAACACTTACTATTGGAGACAGAATGTCTGAGACCACATCACTCTGAAAAACTATCTTCCTTGTATAATATGGTGTTTATCGTTTTGCGGGGTATTTCATAGCATAGCTTTTTTTTAAAAACTTTTAGTCTCTATATTTATAATTATATATATATATATATATATATATATATATAAGCATATTTTTTTTATTTGTTTTAAAAACTTTTACATTAATAAAATTGTTTTTCTCCACTGTAAACCATATCAAGATAAGAACAAACAAATTAGAGAAAAAGAAAGCATTACTTGGTGCCAGAATCTTTAAATTATATTCATTTTCAAAAGTTCAAAAATCCAATATATGATTATGCATTTCCCATCAACTTCAACATGACATTCATTGTGTTTATTTGAACAGTACTTGGTTGATATTTATTTTTAGATAAAGAGAAAACACAAGACAATAGGTAAGCAACATAATTTGCGCTGGGCTGCATATTGTTATTGTTTGTATGCTATGGTATTATTGAATTTATTTTGAAAATAAAAATAAAACTAATTCAATTGTCATGTAGGAAAAAGGTGTTAAATATTTACGCAGAACATGATAGATTAGTCAAACACTTGTTCAAAATCACCTAGAATTGTTGCGTTGTTGGTACATTTTTAGCTGTCTTCGGAGTCTATTCTAAGGTCAGACATCCTGATTGAAAAACGGCATTCTTCTGGTTAAATAGAAATTGACGGTAAATAGTTTTTCTAATGCCCCTGTAACTTTTTTTCCTATGCAAGAGTGAATGATATACCTGGATATATCATGGTGATCATTAAGGAGATTGTAAACCAAAATGAAATCATCGGATTTCAAAGGAGAAAATGATAACAATGTGTGCCATACCTGCTACTATTTTTATATAATCTTATAATTACTGTGACATTTATGATTACTACTGTGAAATCTATGATCTGTGGCATTATGATTATTAATCTTTACAATAAAAAGTTGTATTTTTACAGGCGTGCCTTAAAAACTTTGTTAGCAGAAGGTGGCTGGGTTGATTTGACAATGACTGTTGGTGTCTCAGGTTTGTTTGATTTAGTTTCGCGTTGGTAAGTACTTTTTATTCCATTCCGTGCTGCTCATTAAATCGAATTCAACCTACACAAAATGTCTTTTATTTTTATATTGTTTACTTAGTGGGGAGTGCATGAACTATTATAGATTCGTGTCAGAGTAAGGGTTAGGGTTAGGGGAGTACATAAACTATTATAGATTCGTGTCAGCGTTAGGGTTAGGGTAAGGGGAGTACATAAACTTTTATAGATTCGTGTCACCGTTTACTCCGAGCGACATTTACTTGTACGCGTGAGCGCGCGTGTGTGAGAGAGTGAGAGACAAACTAATAGATAGACAGATAGCTCGTTTCGCTATATCTAATTATATTTAGTGATTAACTTATTCGGGTCAGCATCTCGGACACACTTTTTCCCCAAAATATCGCCAGATAAAAGGTGGAAAATCTTTTCGGGAGTCACATGGTTGCATCGTCTTCCATGTTGGGTCACCTCACTTAAAACATAGTCTTCTTTATGCAGAATTATTCTTTTGTCACGTAAACTGGAAAATTATCTTTAGTTCAAAGAAATTTAAAATAAAATATTTTATCAGTAATACACATTTTGAAAACTTACTATTACTAATTAGTATTATTACTTATTACTTATTATTTTTATTTGTTAGCTTAACACATTATGTTCTTATCATCTTTTCATCCGTAGATAATATAAAAACATACTGCAAAATCGAAGTCAATCAACGTGATTTTCATTATATTTTGATATATGTCTTACCCTATTTTCGTATCACATGCAATTGTTTAAAGTCATACAAAACTTTGTATGTGTTTATAGTTACAATTAGACAGGTATTGATTTAATTGAGTTTGAAAAAATATTGGCCTCATTTTTAGTTCTGCCAATATATTTTAGGATTAATCAATGAGGTCATGGGTGCTTATTATATAGTCCAGATAAATAATTAACATAATTTTTTTTTCGTTTTTAAAGGGATTATTCTGTGGTATTGGTCTCAGAATTATAGTCTATTTTAATCTTTTTTTTTTTTAATTTCATTCTTTTCCAACCAAAAGTACAAAAGAAAACTTCTATATCTGGTTGAAATATCGATAGTGCAAATTTTGTAAATTACATTATTTTTTTGCATTTTATGAAGAAAAAATAAGATTAAGCCATTTTCCTCATAATTCTAGAAGAAATTCCTTTATTCAAGTTCTATCCCTAAGTTTTCAATTGGAGTGTAAACTACTTTACTCTTATACAAATTAGTCGGTTTTATAACTCAAATTTCATCATTCAGCAAGTCTGAATAAGTTTCAACATCGAATGATTTGTGTTTAATCCTTATGTTTATAAATGATATATTAGCAAAACAAGTTGTAATATTTACCTGATTCACTGTGTGTTTGTTAATACTTAGTTGGGTTAACTGATATTTATCGATTTTAATTTATTTTATATCGTTATTAGACCCCGAGGCAATTTAAAACTATACATTTGTTTTGTTTTGTTTTTATTTTATAAAAACGAATTCTCAGTATATCGCAGTAAATGTATTTTAATGGGCTGTTTATGTAACTTTATTTTAGTGACTTAATTATACGAATTAATTTTTGCCTTGTGTTTTCTTGCGTTTATTTTTTCATTTGAGTGCATATGTGAAGCATCTGTTTATTCGGTCTCTGCAGTTTCATAACATCGCTTAATCCTTCATTCACATTCTTTAGCAATATTATACTTCGTTAACAATCATTTTTTAGTGTGTATGTTAAACATGATATTATGTAGTATCCATCTAAGTATTAAAGCTTTTCACAAATGTGAGACATCCAAGCATATCTGAAGTATATTCATTGAGTTTATAATATTTTTCAGTTAATACTTACATAGTTTTCAAATCTGTATATCTATAAAACTGAAAATGTGTGTGAGGACAATTCTAAACCTATATATTCAACACATTTTTGTATACATATTTAAAATTTTGTATATTGGATCTTCAAACACGTGGAGATATTCTTAATCGGTTTTCAACCGGAAAAAGGCTGCTATTGGGGCAAAATTGAGAAATTCGTGCGTGGGCGTAGCCGGATTTTTATCTGTTTGATGACTGTTTCACGAATGCGCATGCGTAAATCGTTCACATATCAGATTCATTATATGGAGTATAATTAGGTTTGAAAACAACTTTTTAAAGTTCGTGTCAAGTTGCCTTAATGGTTATCGTACTTCACTTATTGTCTTTGTTTAGGTTTCAAATTCAGCTCCAGTATATATTTTTTACTCACAAGAAGTGAACTATTTAGAAAAAAACATAATACTCGCATGCACATGTCTCAATATCTTTTTCATTATTTTACTTCATTTTATTAAAGGAATGTTACGTTACTTCTAATGCCGGGCAATGCCGTGTACATCTGCTGATATAGTATAATCTTATGAACATATTTTGTTTTTATAATGGTATTGTGAAGTCGTGTTAACAATATTACTTTATTCATCGATAATTTTCTTTTCTGTTTACTTAAATACCTTGATTTACTCGACAATGGGTTAAGTGTAACCCCTTCATTATTGATCCTCCCAGATGACTTTTACGCTAATAGCTTTTAGAACAATCTCTTATGAATTCACCAAAAATTATCTGAAATTTCCATACCAAGCATATCATTGTTTATCTATATATATATAAAAATGTAAATTTGGTTCGTTCCAAACGAATAAAACCATATTTCTACGTTACCAATTTATTTGAAATTTTCAGACAACCCATCTTTAGAGTCGAGGCATGTATTTATGTTATTAAAATAAATTTACCTCGCGAATTATTAAAATATTAAATAAAATAAATATATTTTTAACCGTGGTGCGAATCTGTTCTGTTGATAAAACTGAACTTCCGGTTCGATTCATTTTACAGCCACGAATTGAAGAAAGATTTCATTTTCTGTTTAGTAAGTAAAAAAAACAACAAAAAAAACAAAAACATAATTCATTTGTTTATCTTCCAAATTTTTTAATTTACACATTTTTTCTTTATTATATAAGGCCAAAAAAAAAAGTTTGTCGCTTGCTTTTTTAGTTTTTTTTTTTTTTTTGTTTTTCGATATAAGATTGGTTGGAATAAAAAACAAAACACGATTTAAACAATAGCGCGGATCATTCTCTGCATTAGCAGCGAAAAATGTTACTAAACATTTATTAATAATTATAAAATTAATAATTTCTCACTTTTACAAACATTTGATTTTAAATTTCTTTTTAAATGACGACTTTTATCGACTTTTTTTAATATCCCCCCAAATGGTGTTTATTCCGAAATCCGTTGTTAACATGGAGAGGTTGAGGGTGTTTATTCTGAAAGTCGTTCTTAACATTTGTGGAGGTGGACCTAATGTAAAAACATAAATAAATAAATAAATTAAAAAAAAACTAAATCATTTACTGATAACTTCTGATAACTTCTCACTTTTACAAATATTTTTTAATTTACATGCGCGGATGAACAAATTGTTGAATAGTGCGAAAACAAAACGTTTTTGCAATAAACTTCCGGATAATGTTTTGGGTAAATATTTACATTTAGGTCCACCTCCACAATTTTCTTTTTCAAATGACGTCTTTTATTGATAAATAAATTTACTTCTCCGCAGCTTTTATTGATAAATAAATCTACTTCTCTGCCACGGGTACTGAACCCCTCCTTTTTTTAAATAGTATTTTCGGGTGGGTATGCAGACAACAACTATCAGTTCAAATTTTTTTCAAATAGCCCACCATCCTCCAAAAGTGGTGTTTATTCCGGAAGCTGTTCTTAAGATTTGGAGGTTGGGGGGGGGTGATTCCAAGGTGGACCTAATCTATAAAAAAAGGTTTTTTATGCGCACATAAGCAACTATTTTTTATTAACTTTTTTTTTTACTTTTTTATTTAAAAATTAGTAAATTTCAATGAATACAATAATAAATCATTTATCATTAATATGTGTTTTTGGTTTTGTGTTGAATGAAACTTTTTTTTCTCATTACAATAATAATGAACCAATTTAAATCTTCCGGCATGCGTTTAAGGGTTACGAAATTATCAATAAATCGTTTAGTTACTAAGCCAACGTCAGTAAATAAAAAAAAAACCTGTTACGTGCGCATGCATTAGCCTTGCTAGGGGGCTAAGGGAGCGACCATTAATTATACTGGTCGCCATGGAACTCAACGCCCAATGAGTACCTAAAGTGGCACTTATGCACTTATGTTATCGTGCTATTTTTTAAAATAGTATTTTCATGTTAAATTCAAATTTTACAATATGTTTTTCTTTTATTAATTTGTTAAGTGAAAGTACAGATAACCCGGTCGGTTTCTAATGTGAGGAAAATCTCCCCCCCCCAAAAAAGGGGTACTCTGGATAATAACAAAACATTAAAATTGCCTCAGTCTCGAAAGATTTCTTCTCTACTGAACGAGGAAACAAACGGTGAAGTGTTGTTCACCTTCTGTTTCTCTCCCCCTCTCTCTTCCTCTCTTAATATCTCTCTATCCATCTCCCCCTTTCCCTCTTTCAATCTATCTTTCTCTCTATATCACCCTCTCCGCTTCTCTTTGAGCCCCTTTCTCTCTCTAACTTCCTCTATCTCTCCTTTCCTCTGTCTCATCCCTCTCTGTTTCTAACTCTCCCTCTCTCTCTGTTTATCTATCAATCCCTTTATCTCTCTTTCTCCTTCTCTTTCTCTATTTCCCTCTCACTTTCTCTTTTCTATCTATATATCTTCCTCTCTATCTGTCCATCTCTAATCCCTCATCCTATTTTAGTCTCCTAAATTAATTACAGTGAATAAGGCATTGTCAATACATGGATAAATCCTATTTTAGTCACCTAATTTACTGACTGTGAGAATAGAAGTTATTTGGAAATTACTGCTTCCTTGAATAGCACCAGAAGTAACTGGTAAAACCTTTCTAATTAAATTGATTTTGGCAGCCATTTGGTAACAAAATGACATAGCCTTAGCCCTTGCTGCGTGAGGAATACCTGCGACCTTGCTGCCAAGTAGAATGATTATTTATTCCACTTTAAAACATTCAATTTTTCAAAAATCTCATGTTCGACACCTCCAAAACATCCAATATGAGGAAAAATATTGCAGAAATGCAAACTTATTGTTTAGGATGAATGCACAATGGTACGCAAAAAATCACTTGAGGCTCTTGGTCGATCCTTGCAAGATTTGCGTGGCAATGTCAGACCATTTGGGAATGCAGTAATATTGCTTGCAGGAGATTTTAGACAAATGTTACCTGTTATTCTTCAATCAACACCAGCAGATAAAATAAATGCTTGCCTCAAATACTCTACTTTTTTGTTCCATGTGAAGACATTAAACTTAACTCAAAATATGCATATCCAGTTGTCGACTGTTCGATCCGCACAAAAACTTTTGCATCACTTGTGGGAAATTGGGTACGAAAAAGTGCCAGCTGATCAGAGTTAAGGGCAAAATTCTTTGAGTTTTAACTTCTGTAATTTCTGTAATTTTATTTCATCAAAAGAATAGTTAGTTTAAAAGGTTTTTGCAGATATTCAAATTATAAGAATTCCATTTGACTGAGTGAATGAGCTATTCTTGCAGGTCGATACAAAGATGTCCATGAACTTAACGCTATTATTCAATGTAAAATTCCAAGTGAGGTAGTCAAATACAAATCCATCGACACTGTTGTGAAAGCAGATAAAGTGGTTAATTATCCAACAGCTATATTTGCCAGGGATGCCACCGCATGTATTGCAACTGAAATTTGGTGTACTAATTATCATGTTGTGAAATATAAACCAATCCAAGCTTTGCAATGTCACATAGCTTGCAGTAAAAAAAAATAACAAACAATATCATAGAAACAACAATCTTAACAGGACCTTTCACAGATGAATATATCTTCATTCCATGCATTCCTATGATTCCACCGGATACATCATTACACTTTAGGAAATTGAACTTCCCAATTTTATTGTCATTTGTAATTACCATCAACAAAGCACAGGGAACAATCTTTACAACTGTGGGCCTTACAGTTACACACTGACTGTTTTTTCACATGGACAATTTATATTACGTATTCAAGAGTCATCAAACCGGAAAATCTCTATATCAGCTAAGAAAATGGAACAACAAAAACTGTGTACCCATGCCAAATGGAAAATTAAACCTATAAGAAACATGCTTTTTCTCATTTTGGAACTTTTCCATTGCGCCAATTTGCGCCACAGCAACGCGTGGCAGGGTACAGCTAGTCATTTATAAATCAAAAGTTATCTTATGAGATAATAGTCTTGTGCATTAATTCCGTATCCATAGCTCTAGGCGTACACTGCTTCTATATAAATAGATACACGCATATATACAGGGTGTAACGTTAAAAGGGTCGCCCCTAAAGACAAAAAACATCACAGCTTTATTTTAAAACTTTTATTGAAAAAATCAATTCAGGTTACTTGATTATGTAATAGAGCTTGATTATGTAGTAGAGTTGACATCTATTCAATGTAATCACCTTCAGTCGCAATCACCGCCTCGATACGGATCCGGAACTGAAAGCTTTCTTTTTCTACAAGCGCCGGCAGGATCTCGGCGAATACTCGGCGGATGGCGGCGATCAGGCTGACTTTGGGGTTATGGGAGGTTATGTTGATGATGTTCTTGACCAAATAAAGTACGCCAGCGCGTTCAGGTCGGATGAGGAGGAAGTAATGAGAAAAGAGTACAAAGTCGTAGCACTCCTTCTGAGACTAAGCCTGGGTTCATTTGAACTTTCGGACCGGCGTCGTGTGTTTCTGCTACACAAAGGGTAAGCCAGGGGCCATCTGATTGCACTAGGAGATCACCACACTCTTCAGCACATGCAGGTAAACTTTGGTGTTGACTTTCAAGCTGACTCCGAAGATGTGAGGTTTCATGATGTGGCCCACACTTAAAACTACACCAAAACCATAACCGTGTCCGGAAACATTGTTTTCATCACTCTGCGCACGTCTCTGTTATTCGTAATAATCCAACGATGCATTTAGACGGTGCTAGCAATGGTCATAACTTGGATCGGTAAAGAGAATGAGTGGTATAGCGGCGCATCTTCGATCGCACTCGTTGAACATTGTATCACTTTCGGACATAATGGAAGGCTCTTATCGCTCTTGGGATTTGTGCACCACTGGCCAACTAGTAGATGGTCTGAAACAAAAAAGAAAACAAGTTTTCATCAAATGGAAATAGAATTATATATATATATATATATATATATATATATATATATATATATATATATACCTATACATTCGTTTTTCTTTTGTGTATGTTGATATTCATATTAAAATCCCTCTTTTCTATGTATTTAAAAAGAAGATACAATGTTCTTATATATGGGCTGTGGAAATGCATTCACTAGCAAAAGATCTAGCAAATTTGCATAATCTTTTAAACATTCATTTTAATTAATTACTTATTAGGTTTTTCGGTTTTCTTATGGGATAATCATCTGGAATTAACTATTACGTGTAATTATATTTATGCAGATATTCTACATGATTTATACTTGCAAAATATTTGCGTAAAATCTTTACAGTCAACAAAAAATTGTTTCCATATATTTTTATGTATACGTATATATTTTTGTTTAATCAATTTGTCTATCTATCTATATATCTATAAAAGTGTACGTGTGTGTGTCTGTCTGTGTGTCTGTGTGTACATTTCCCTATGCAATAACTGTCAATGTTGTCTACAGACTCGAAATTTGATATACAGAGTAAAATCTTTGTGATCGGTTTTCGGCCATAAATTTGGTTCTTAAAGGGTCAACGTTCAAGGATTTGATCTTTGAGAATTCTACCAAACTCTTCAGACAAGTTTGGGTATAAACACTTGAAATTTTAGATATAGGTTCCTTGGACATGGATCTAACTTAATAACTTGATTTGTGCCCAAAACAATAAATGTTAAGTGGTCATAATAGAGGTCAAAGTTTTAAAAAAAAATCTGCGATCTCTACCAAATTACTCAGAAAATTTCTTGTCTAAACATTTGAAATTTTACATAAAGGGTATTCAGAGATAGGGCAAGCTTTTTCATCGGTTTGGGTCGAAAATTTTTAGTTACCAATATATAAATGTATGCATGTATGTATGTTTGCATGTCTGCCCAACACTTTCGACAGAGGCAAAATATTTTCTCAAGATCAGTATCGTTTTGAAGATCGCCCTTTCGGACAATAAATATCGAAAAATTGGCTAAAAACATTAACCTTAAACTGGGCACTTTTCTACAGGGTAGGGTCGCTTTTTTCGCCGATATTTTTAAAGTCATCCTATCCTTTTGATTGTCTAGTCTAAATTTTTAAAAATATCGCTTCCGGTTTGGCGGTGGTCGTAACAGCATAGACGTAAGGTTTTTTTCCCCGTTTTTTCCTCCTTTGGGTTCGAGCTTGCCTTCCAACTACAACATTTTTTTTTGCTCTACAAACACATCCAAACACCCGGGCAACGCCGGGCTGAAAAGCTAGTATACCTATAAAAGTGAAAGTGTGTGTGTGTGTGTGTGTGTCTGTGTGTGTAAATTTTCCAACGCAATAACTCTGGCAATCTACAGACTTAAAATTTGATGTACATGCTACTGAGATTTGGTAAAATCTTCGTCATCGGTTCTCGGCCAGAAATTTTGTTCTTAAAGGGTCAAAGTGTAAGGATTTTACCTTTGAGAACTCTGCCAAACACCTCCGACAATTTTGGGTCTAAGCACTTAAACTTTTAGATATAGGTTCCTTGGATATGGATCTAAAACTTAATAACTTGATTGGACCCCAAAACGTTAAGGGTTCATAATAGGGGTCAAATTAAAAAGAAATTGACGGCTTTTTTTTAATCAACATACACCTCCAAACACCCGGGCAACGCCTGGCTGAAATGCTAGTATATATATATATATATATATATATATATATATATATATATATATATATATATACAGTAATTACCATATAAAGCGATGATGATAGTTACACAATTTTAATACTGTATCTTATAATTTTTAGTCAAAGCAAATGGAGAATTGATGTACATGGAACGCCACCAGTCGAATTTAAATCGAGAAATGTAAGTATATGAATGCGTTTAATGAATAACAACGAGAATAATGACACATTTACAAGTAAATAATAATGAAGGCAATTTTTTTTTCAATTGAATAGTGGGGAATTCTTAAATGCCCTTTGAAGATTACTGCCAAATTTAGACATTGTGGAAATTTGAATTATGAGGGCAAATACGGCTGTTGTATTAACAATTTAAATTTCTGGTCATTTAAAATCAGATATAACTAATGATATGAATAGCATGTTCACTTCATTACATAAGCATAATTAGAAGTGTCATATGAATTTGAATAAAAGTATGGGTATTTCAGTTTTGTTAAACCATGAAAAATCTTTTTGAAATTTGTCCATCTTGACGGAAAGCTTAGATTTTGAATGAATGAAAATAAGCATAGTAATATAACAACGTTGCTAATAAAAAATATTGATGTTTTATCTACTGAATACGTGTTGGAAAACTGATTAATACGTTCATATGTACGGATGCTGCCTGGAATTGGTTTAATAACAACACAGTTAAGGTTGAAAAGAGTACATACTACATAAGACACGTTTTAGGATTAATGGAAACTATATTTTATTATTATTATTGGTTATGAATGAAAAACACAGAATTTTAAATTTAACCAATATTTCTTCTCTTAACTCTATTGTGTTATGTACCATCCTCCATTTTTTTTTATTCCAACAATAGTCTGCCAACATTCCAGAGTCTCATTTTCCTTTAAAACGTTTTTCTATCATTGAAATATCTTGATTAAATTTCTCGCCATGTTCATCACTCCTATCACTAGGATTGTCTGCTAAATTCTCGAAAATGGCGATTTTGAAAGAAAATGTATTTTATTCGACCAAAAGAAAAAAAAAGCCATAAATGGATTTTTCATGACATTATGCATATAAAATGGCCACAGATGTCCTGTACTTTTTAAATTTGTTCCACAGTTTACTGTCGAAGAAAGAAAACTGCTAATACTACATTCGTAAATGGCGACATTAGGGTAAATTTGATTATTTGAAACATGTATTTGTGGATTTGCTTATATTTTTGCATATAATACATAAGGAATTACATGTCATATTTATTAACCGGTTTTAATTATTCATCAGCAATTGGAAAAATAGAAGAAATAAAAAAAATAAAGAATACTTCAGCCTGATGATATTAGCTTTTAGCAGGAGAATTTCAAAACATTATATCCGATCTAAAACAATAAAAACACACCTTTAATATTCACTTATACGCCCTCCTCATATTTCTAATTCTTTTTAAACTCTCGAACGATTATTGTTATCTATGATGATGCAAAATGTGCCTTGAATAAATGTATCAATGCACGGTCTGAATCATGAAGGATTACACAACGATGCTTTCCGTTAGGGCAAATTTTGATTAAAAAAATGTATATTCCATTGAGAATTATATCTAATATCTTAGGTTTTTTTATATTTCTTAATCGCTATACTTTTTTATAAAGTTTTTATATGAATTTTTGCCTTGTCATACTACACTTTTATAACGATTATACTGTTTATTATAAATCGGAAACGTTACACTATGTATGGGCAAACATTAAAATAGGCTTGTGTAATGTTTAATGAAGTGTCTATAAAGAATAAATATTGTTGCCAACTGTGTTACTGTCTTCTTGTAATAAAATTTTAACGTAAATCAAATAACATCAAACAATAAAGATTCTGATTTTTACTGGATTTCAATAATTCGTACATCGAATACTGTAAACATTTCATTAATATCTGACTTAATTTAGTTTATTGGTCTCAAGTATAAAATTAGAATGAAGTATTTAACTTGAAATAATAATATGAGGTGACTTAATTGACGTTTTTATATAATTTATAGTATTTCGAAAAAAATTCATAAAGGTTTCGAATGGAATACTCTTGCAAGAAATGTTTTAGAAACTAGATCTGCCAACTATTATTTTGGTGTAACAGATCCATGACATTTATACACAAAACCACGTCGTTACGATTATTATATTGTGGTTTTAAGTAAATCGAAATGCTATATTTTTATAATTATGAAAACCTTACAGAATTTCGTTTGACAATTATTCATAATTTATTGCCTTACAAGGAATTTGACGATGCGACGTAGTGGATATATGCGCTCTAATGAACACTAATCCGTTTATATTCTTTTATTTCTTTTCCAGGTCGAAGACCCGAAAGTTTTACCTAATTACTATTTCAGAGATGATTCGCTTCTCATATATGACATAATCAGCAATTATGTCACGGACTATGTTCATCTTTATTATGGTAAGTTTTTTTCTTTATACTACATGTAATAGTCATGTATTCAAAATAGAATAAATACTGCAGAACTAGTTTATCATATAAAACATTTCTGAAAGCATAAATTCAATATCACATAACTGAAAATGTATTTTGTTTCTAGGTTAAAAAACGAAATTAAAAAAAGCATGACATATTCTTTACAATATATCCTAAAAATCCAGTATATCTTATTTTTAACGCGAAACAGATTTCTAAATAAAGTTGTGTTCATTTTAAAGAATCCGAATATTTACTAGACAAAATTTTAATGGTTTATGTATCTAAAAAATTTAACGAAGTTTAATTAAACAAATCTACAAACCTTACGATTATTATTGTTTAATCTTGTAATTATTTACACGAATTATATTTTCATTTATAAGAATGATTTAATAATTAAACAAATTAAAATATATTTTCTTAAATATTGTATAAAAATTAAATTACAGAATCCCCATTAAATATCATCCTGATGATTCCAAATGATGTATAATATAGTAAACACCTTTTAATTTATTTTTCTCTGCAGGGTTCACCATCTACTTTTCTCTTTTCATATCGTTTATTGTGGTTTTGTGTAAAAACAATGCCTGCGTAGTACGGGATTAAATTATTTTGTTAGATTATCAAACGTTATATTTTATTAGCTGTGTATACTCAGCGTTGCAAGGCTAAAACATATAGGTTTTAGTCACATATTATTCATTATAAACCGAATGTCATAACTTACGATTTTCCTGACAGTAGATAACACAGCCATCTTCGCCTATAAAATTAAACAGAAAATAACTGTCAAAGCTTAAATAGGAAATAACTCTCATAGCTTAAATCAATAAACTTCTGTTTGTAAACGTAAATGCTGGCGGTAGCAATCATAATTTAAAATACATTAAATAAAATATAAATTAAATTAAAAAGAAATTGAAAAAATCAACTTCATAATATTTCTAAATAGAATTGATTTAATTGTTCTATTGCTACAACCAATTAATAATATCGAACTAATTATTTAAAAAAAAACATTACCTGCTCTGATATTATCCTCGGTCTATGTATGAGAATTCCTTCGGGACTGAGACAATTTTCCTTCGGGATCGAGACTATTTGTATTCTCATTAAATTATTAACTAATATTAATTTTATTGATTTTATTATTATTACTATTATTATTATTATTATTATTATTATTATATTATTATTATTATTGTTGTTGTTGTTGTTGTTGTTGTTGATTTTTGTTTTTGTTGTTGTTGTTGTTCGTCCCTATCCTGTGGGCCATCTTCATTGAGGAAGAAATGAACTTTACTCACCAGTAGTTGTATTATTATTATTATTATTATTATTATTATTATTATTATTATTATTATTATTATTCATAACTATTAATTACATTATTTTTACCGTTTAACAATTTAATTTCAATTCTATCATACATATTTAAATCAATTGCGTCTCATTTTTGCCGATTGAATTAAACGCTTTTACGTTGCAACATTAAAATATATTAAAAAACACAATCTTCTTCCACAAAGGGCTAAAATAATTCACGTGAACTTTTTCGAACATGGTTGCTAGGAATGAACGCTGTCGACACTACAAATTTCCAGTTCTTTCAACAGTTTTCTTTTTCATTTCGATACTTGAAATATAAAAAATAACAATAAAAATATTAACTACAAAAAGTAACATCGTTTTTCATGCTTCAAAAAACCCTCACAATCTTTAAATCACTATCCTATAGCATACGTGGACTTTTAACATTATATATATATATATATATATATATATATATATATATATATATATAATCATGCTCGTATATAAATATATAAAGTCTGTTTTCAGAATAAAGTTGTGAGACATTTTACCCTTTGTAAATATTAATCAAATTATGAGCAAACAGAAATATGATTTTATTATAATAGATATTTGTATAATTACTCGTTAAAATATTTCCAGAAATATAAGCCCCCAAGAAATGTATCGTCTTGCCTCGCTTTTGAATACGGTGAAAAACATTAATAAAGCAATTTCCATATATGCAAGATGATAGTAAAAACGTTTAGTTTGTGTTATTATTCCAAATAACTAAATTCGTAAAGGCAAGAATTAATTGTGAAATAAAAGTTTATCGCTAAGAGTACTTGTTTACGCCATATCACACTTGTTCAAATTATTACATGCCAAATCCAACTATTTTGTTGAAACAATTCATGTTTCACGTTCTTGATTCGTACAGTGATTCATAATGTGCATTTATGGCTGAGGAATATTATACAGGTTTTTGTCAAATTATATTTACCCAATATATAGAAGCCCATCAAGTATTTGTATACCAGGTCTCACTGCTCTTAACGCCCCCTCCAATAAAACAATATAAGGAATTAAAAAGAAACCTTTTTGAATTTTGACATTAATCTAAAGGATAGCAATATGACCCGGAGGGACGATAAATTAAGGTATATTTTGTAGAGAAATAAAATTCCTTGTAACAATAATTTAATACATCTTAAAGAAATATATTTCATGCTATTTGATGTGTTATTGCAAATCTTTGAGCAAAAAGAGAAGAGTATATATTTTAACATGTCCGAGCATATTGTTTTTATTAATTACTTTTGTACGAAACAAACAGCACAGAGAAATATTTTACCCTTTAAATTTACATTAAAATTAACACAACAATCAAATCGACTCAATAAAACATTATTTTTTAGGTCATATGAAACAAATGTCGGTCATAATTGTTAAAAAATTGAGTAGGAAATTGCTTCATGAAACTTCCTGACATCTCTGCCGAATTTATGCTATTTCTTAACACATCTTTTCCTTAACGTTTGTAGATGATGTTGGTAAATCCCTTTTTACTATGATACTCTCCTTCAAAATGTCACAGGTGTTTTAATTTTACAGACATTTCCGCTATTTCTCCTCTAAAACAGAAAAAAGCGATAAGGAAATGTGTCCTTCAACTCTCAATGATACTATACATATAATGTGAACATTATAAACTGTTATACTAATCCAACGATAAAAATAAAAATTGTAAAATATAATCTATTCCATTCAATTAAGTGTTATATCATTACCATTAACACGACCTACATATTTTCAGTGATATCGATATACCAGAGAATATATACATATATATATATATATATATATATATATATATATATATATTCACGTATATATGTAGTAAGTTATGAAATGTATGGCAATCACGTTACTATAAATCCTCCATCCTTCGCTTTTCATATCTAAGGCATGCAATTTATTTTACCTGGTGATTTTATATACACATGTGAAGTTTAGCTAAGTTTTGTAACCAATCAGATGATTTGTTATTCCAGAACAGATTATGTTTTCATAAGCCAATAGCCGGGCTTCACTTAGACTCTACTTCCTATTCTATTGTTTTGATGATACCATACTGGGATGAAACGCCTACGATTTTACGCACGCACACACACACACACACATATATATCCATATCCATCTATATATATATATGCATCTATATATCTATCTCTCTCTCTCTCTCTATATATATATATATATATATATATATATATATATATATATTGTGGAAAGATAAAGTAAAATATGCGTTAATGATTTCTCTCGCGTTTAACAAAATATTTTATTGACATAAATGTTATTCTATGTACAGACGATGAGAAGATATTATGGGATGACTGGGAGATGCAAAATTGGGCGAAAGATTTGGCCCGAGACAAATCGGAAGGTGGAATTGGTTTGGGGGTAAGTTTACATCCTTATTTCTTTTCTCTACTAACACATTTATGACTAAACTAATTTGATAACGTCTTTAAAATAAGAATTCGACCAAGAGTAAATCTAGCCGAACGAATATTAAATTCCCACAGAAGAAGTCAAAAGGTGATCTAAGAAAATAAATCCAATTTTTTTATGTCATATTTATATCTCATGCATAAATATCATAGGATTTAATACCATAACATTTCACAATAGTCACTCATTACCTGATATTGTATTTGTTCTGAACTCGGGAAGCCGGCTTCATTCTCAGTAGTAAGCTTACAGGGAATATTACATTCAGAAGAGCTTTCCAGTCGCATGTATATCCGTGTCATGGGAAAATGATACACGCGGCCTTGAGTTTCCAAATGGTGAGCCATCTGGTGCTGACCACGCAAGACGTCCCTCAATTTCTGTGATCTAATAAGAGCCCGCAATTGTGCCGTATAGTCACTTAAGAGTAATAAATAAAGCAAACACTTTAGAAAGATGTTAATAGTTTCCATACAAACTATAATAAATCCAATATTTAGAAAAATATGAAGGCAATGTTTATGGAGTTGGTACAGGTGAATATGACGGCGCTCTATTAGTGGGTACAGATCACCATCGACCCGCAAATATCTCTTTGTCGATATTTAAGTCTGTAATTAAGAAATTCCTTAAACAATTGCCTCCAATTTTTATATTCCGCCCGAATAAATCAGAGGGAATTGCAAACTGTATTGTTATGATGACTGAACTTATGCATTCTCAACTTGAATATTTCACCTCTTAGTTGCAGATATGGACGGTGTGAGACTCTAAGAAAACAACCCCGGTCATGGACGTGCGTCAGAAGCAGAGATGCGTCATTGGATTCCTCTGTGTAGAAAAAAGTGAACCGATCAATATTTACCGTCGCATGTTGAAGGTTTACGAAGCTGATGCAGTTAGTGTCAGCACAGTGACGAGATAAGTTCGTCGATTTAAGTGTGAAAACACAATCGTGAGTGACAAATAGCGATTCAGACTTTTGCGACGGAAGAATCGTTCATCGCAGGCAAATAAAATGAGAATGATTATGATTGTGTAAAAAAATAAATTCTAGAACGTAGTTTTAATTGTACTACTCCTGTCTTCGTAGCCCTTGAACGTTTCAGTTTTTGTTAAAAATAAGAGGCTTTACTTCTCGAACTACTATTTTATATGTAATATTGTTTTGTTGTTCTTGTTTTTGTGTATTGAAGTTATGTTTCACTTGTATTAAAACGAATGTAATTAAGCAAATATTCTTTACATTTCCAGGCATATTGTAACCGATAATTTTTCTCCACTTAAATAGACAATTTCGCAGTTTACAATCCCATCTAACTTAAATAATAAGTCAATGCTACAGTAAAGACAAACTCGGTAAAAAAAAGAAGAAATTATGCTAATTTATTTAGAGGACATGAAAACTTTATTTACAAAACATTTCCACTGTGTTATAAATCCAGACTTATTGCATGTCCAATTATTGCATATATTTAAAAAAAAAAAAACATTTAAATAATTAGATTTATTGAATTAAACCTGAAACTCTACCATTCGTTAATTTATTGATGTCCTTCTTTCAAGGCGGTAAAACTTATTTCAACAAATCCTTACGGTTAATATGACTTAAATTCTTTCCCAAAGCTCTACTAACAACTGCATATTTCCTTTTCACCTTGTACGTTATATATGCTATTATTTTATTTCCATCATATTTGCTTTGAAACGCGTGTTCATTGTTAACATTAATATCTCTGAAAACGATACACATGCAAAGAAATATTGTCGCGCCGCCAAATGGAACACTTTTCACTAAGTGACCCCCCCCCAAATCAGCCCACCCACTCCCTTCTGAATAGATAGCATCTCGGTATCACAAATTCCATTCGACCGACGGGGGCGAAGGGTAACGGCCCCCGTGATTTTAGCCTCGAGTGTCCAAGAAAAAAAAAACAAAAGCTAAGTAAAATGTTTTACTGTTTCGCATGTAATTAAGCAAATATTCTTTATATTTCCAGCCATATTGTAACCGATAATTTTTCTCCACTTAAATAGACCATTTCGCAGATTACAATCCCATCTCACTTAAATAATAAGTCAATGCTATAGTAAAGACAAACTCGGTAAAAAAAAAGGAAATTATGCTAATTTATTTAGAGGACATGAAAACTTTATTTAAATACGATACTTAATATAATCAGCCATCGAAAGGCAAATTTTTTTTAATAGGAAAAAATAGATAAAATAACGTTAATAAGATATCAGTGACTCCCCCCTACCTTGTAGACTGCCATTTCCTCTCCGGACACCTGTTCCGAACCTATGCTCTTGATCCATCATTTCATCAAAATACCAAGATGAGGGGCTCCTATGTCACAACAATTTATCAGTCTGTACAATTGACTGTAAACTGATTTCATCAAAAATTTGATAAGCTGTTTTAAATTTCCTCTCTTGACAAAATTGCCAACCAAAATACAAACGAATTTTCTTTTACGATAGAGGATAGAACTGAAGCAGTATACTTAATATGTGCAATACGTGCGTACTAAACTAAACCACCTTTGCTACCGATATATAATCGCCTATACTGAATCCTCATCAGCTCACAACTTTCTGCATCCTCAGACTCTTAATTTCCCAAATCTTATATCAGCAAAAGATCCTTCTTAATAGATACAAGAATTCTCCTGAGCAGTTCAACATCCAGTGATCATATATCTAATCCTCATGAAATTCCTTATATCACTTTGAATAGTACCTTAAATTTTAATTCTATCCCTAAGCTAAGTAGAACACCTCATAATACTCTATTCAACTACTTTTAAAATTAGATAAATCCAGTTACAATATTAGAAGTGCATCGTCCCTGACCTAGACCACGGACTTGTACAATAAACCATGAAACTATTGTACCTATAATTCGTCTCAAAACTGCAAAATACCTCTGCTTCTATACTAAGTACATCCTATAGATACTTTACCTCTAAGATGATTGCCTTGTCTGTTTTGCATGACAAACGTTTTCGTTTTTACTTAAATTCTCTTTCTCCTGATCACTAACAAATCAAACTGCTCTATTTCTCAAGATGCCACTAAACCTAATCCGTTTCACGTAACTTAGAGGGGCTCTTGCTCTCCGAAATTGACCCCAACAGACTCGTAAATCGATACCCGTTAACACCTAAAGATTTCCTAGGCATGCTCCTGATTATAACTCCTAACCCATAACTAAGCTTCTAAGTAAATACTTACTAGCCATAGTCCTATACATAGACTTAAAGTAATCTATAATGAACAGCAACCGTTAATATCTCTTTGTTAAGAGATAGTATCGCAATAATTATTACACAAACTAAACCAGTACTCATTGAAATACAAACTTCCGGATATTAAGAGAAAGGCGAAGTCATCCTCCTTCGTTGGAGTCTGAAGGCAAGTTACTCAAATTATCTAAAATTCCATGCATTCGTATACAATACTACTTATCCATCCAACTATATTTAACTATACTTACAGAATATGCAATAACCTATATCTATCAGGTATAACTGTACTCCATATCAAATGTTCTCTTGTATCTATACTGAGCATATCTTATCTTTCAGTCTTACTAAATATTTGGTTTGGGCACCAAATCATAATTTCTAATAGCAAGTAAATCATACTTTAACACTTTATCCTAATCCTAAACTTACTAAACCATATCTAACCATACATCCCTAAACTTACAAAACTATATCTAACCATGCATTAACTCGTCTCTCTCAATCCAATGCTGTTGCAAAAACTGCTTCCACTGCATGAAATTTTACCTATACCCTCTCCCAGTAAAAATGACAATGGAAAGCATAATAATGTCCTTTTTTTAACCACGTCTGAGGAGTAAAAATTTTTTGTAGAAGTTAACCTAAATGCCCGATTTTTTCAGGAGATATTAACTTAAATAACCAATTAATATTAACTACCCATGCGGGGTCGCAGAAATACCTGGATTAGGACCCAGGCGCGGGGCGAACCTCCTCGGAGCTGATGGACCCGTAGATCTTCCCATGTCATCCGTCTAGGAGAAGGAAAACTCTGAAGCTAAACCTAGGGGAGGGCGGCCTCTTCAGTCCTGGACGACAACCTTCCTAGAGCTGGTGACTCAAACAAATCACCGGTTGGCAAACCTAAACTGCTTAAGGAGGAGATAGGCTCTGTCTATCGCCCGGCTTTCATACTCCTTCTTTGCCTATTGGCCAGGCGTAGAGGTACTATCACAGGGACTCGTCTTAATCACCCAGTGGTTGACCTTGTTTCCTGACTAGGGCAATGAATGCCGCTTTTCCCCGCTCCCGCCACGTCCCATCCCCCTAAACTGGACACAGTGGGGTGCTTCAGTGCCATATATGTCGGTGCAGTTGGACTGGGCTGGCTTTGCCTAATGGATTGAGGGTAGCGGATTGACAGTTCCTGGCTGCTGTTTCCGACTGATAGTACAGGACCCTAATTCTTTGGTAGAGCTTAGAGCGGCTGCTCCATCAACAGTTGTAAAATATCGGGATGTTTGTAGTGCCATGTCGCGCATGGAAAGGGATCCTGCACTCATCCCCGGTGGGCTTTCCTGAGGTCACAATCCTGTGGGTGAGGACAGCTGATGGTCTACTTGTATTGCATGTCTTGTATTTTGCACAACTACTTGCCCAGCACTCCCTCACTCACTCACCCTAACTGAAACTTTTAAATAAAATGAAATGACAGCTCAAGCAAAAGTTACGTTTAAACCAGGACCAAACTCAAAGAAAACCAACCTGCCTCCTCCTTTGAGTCTTGCATTTACTAATATGCGCGGCCTTAGAACTAACTTAGATGATGTTGAGTCATTTCTCATCGTAAACACCCCGGATATCTTAGCATTAAGTGAAACTAACCTTCACTCCTCCATTCCCTCTAACCACTTTAACATTCCTGGTTATCCCCCACTCTACCGTAAGGACTCGGACAGACATATGCATGGGCTTGGAGTCTATATTCGTAACACCCTTCCCCTGACTAGAGAAATAAAACTAGAATCAGACGATCAGGCCTTTATGTGCTTCAGACTAAATATGCAACACAATATTAGCTACTTGTATTTTCTCTACCGTTCTCCCTCAAACCAAGATTGTACCCTAATAAACAAAGTCTCAGACAGCATAAATATAGCACTCTCCCTCGATACTAGCGCACAAATACATGCATTTGGTGACTTCAATGTCCACCACAGTAACTGGCTAGGATTCTCTAATCACACAGACGTAGCTGGTAGCACAACACATAGCTTCTCTATATCCCATTCCCTATCTCAGTTGGTTACATTTCCGACACGTTTTCCAGACCAGCAAGATCAACATGCCACACTTCTAGATCTCTTTCTGACAACGGTTCCCGATGACTGTACAACAAATGCCCACAGCCCACTCGGGAATGCTGATCACGCTGTGATAATAGTAAAAATCAGCCTAAATTCTCGCCCTAAAACTGAAGAACAACTACTCAAAACAACGAGGTATTATAAAAGGGCTGATTGGGAAGCCATCCGGGAACTCATCAGAGATGCCCCATGGAAAAATATCTTTACTCTTCCAGCGGAACAGTATGCAAATGAGACCACTGAATCGTTCAAAACAGCAATTGAAGCACATGTTCCCGCACGGAAATTTTATAGCAAGCCCCACTCTCCCCAATGGTTTACTTCTGTTTGTGCAACTGCCATTTGTTAAAGGCAGAATACGTTCCGCAGATTCAACCGACATAAGTCCAGCTCAAATAAACAGAAATTTATAGAAGCTAGAAATAATTGCAAGAGAGTTATAGAGACAGCTAAGACAGATTACTCTGAAACCACCTGAAAACGCATCGAAGCACAGAAATTAGGAACCCGGGATTTTTGGAAAATCTACAACAGCGTAGTAAATAATGGACAGTCAACTATTCCCCCACTACCAAACAATCATGAGGTTGATTGCACGGGAACTGACAAGGCTAATCTGCTTGCCAGTCAGTTTGCCTCTAACTCCACACTGAACTCGGTACACCACTCACTCCCTGATTTTCCTCTGCGAAGAGACGCCACACTAGACGATTTGAAAATCACCCCTTCTCAGGTACATGCTATTATAAAAACCTAGACACCTCAAAAGCATGTGGACCATATCTCATCCCGGCTGTGCTATTAAAAAAATGCTCTGCCGAGGCTGCTCTAGTTCTCTCCAAACTTTACAATAAATGTCTTAACGAATCTTGCTTTCCTGACTGCTGGAAAATCGCCTCTGTGGTACCAGTCATCAAGAATTCTGGTGAAAGAACTGACCCACTAAATTATCGCCCCATTAGCCTCCTCCCGCTTTTCGCCAAAATAGTTAATCAAGCCCTAGTCACGCACCGAACAGCTGTTAAACTCCTGACTGACAAACAATATGGATTCAGGCAAGCCCGTTCAACAGCAGATATCTTAACTGTAGTTTCTGAACGTATATACCGTTCACTGGACAAAACAGGGGAGGGTAGAGCGGTAGCCCTTGATATAGCTAAGGCTTTTGGCAGGGTATGGCACGATGGTCTTTAAAGGAAAATTAGATCATATGGAATCACTGGAAGAATTCATAATGTAATTAAATCCTTCTTAAGTAATAGAAAAATCCAAGTTGTCCTCGACGGTCGTACATCTAAACAATATGACATAAATACGGGAGAAACTCAGGGGTCTATCCTTGGACCTCTATTATTCCTGATATTCATAAATGACCTCCCTGATAAAATTGTTTCGGAGATGGGTATATTTGCCGATGACACTACTCTCTATAACAGATATGAGGGGAAAACAAATGAACACATATCCAAGAAAATGGCAGAAACACTAGAGGATGACCTCCAATCCGTAGTGGAATGGGGACAAAAATGGATGGTCACATTCAATGCTGCTTAGACTAAGCTTGTTTCCTTCAACAACTACAAGAAACCTTCTCTACCACCAATAGCAATGGCCAAGAACACATTGCCTCAAAGTACTTCTTTTCAACTCCTCGACCTAACATTTACAGGGAATATGAACTGGAATAGATACATTGAGAGCATTGCCAAGGCTGCTGCAAGGAAGGTTGCTCCCTCTACCGTGCTAGAAAACTACTTACGCCTGACAGTATCTTATACCTCTATAAGGCCACCATTCGCCCATGTATGGAGTACTGTTGTCACATCTGGGCTGGTGCATCTGCTGCTTGTCTCTCGCTCCTTGACAGGGTTCAAAAGAGAGTCGCCAACCTGATAGGTCCTGAACTGTCATCTAGGTTTCAGCCTCTGTCCCATCGACGAGATGTTGCATCTCTCTGCCTGTTCTAAAAATACTTTAATGGTGAATGCTCTGACGAACTGCAAACACTTGTACCTCATCGACGTAACTACCCCCGACAAACCCGACAAGCTACTAAGTCTCATCCCTTTACAGTCGAGATCCCTAGGTGCAAGAAAGCCTTTTACTCCAATAGTTTCTTCCCCAGAACTGCGTCTCTTTGGAACTCTCTTCGGGGATTCTGCTTTCCCAACTGCAATGATATGCAGAAGTTCAAGTGTAATGTTAACAAACATCTTTCTACTCATCTCCCTTCATAATGACCCCGCTAATTAAGTCCCTAATAGTAGCCCCCTGCTTCATAGTGGCACTGTGCCTTGTTTGGGGTGAAAATTGAATAAAAAAAAGAATATAATTTGCATGATTGTTTTATATTTCAGGGTGTTCCTGTAAGAAATGGAGAAGGCGGATTTAATACAATCGATGAGTTAATAATGGTCCTCTCAGCAGTCATATACACATGCAGCGCAGGTCATGCGGCCGCGAATTTCCTTCAATACGACGAATACGGTTATCCGCCGAATTATCCATCTCAGATACGTGGTAAAGTCATCAAAGATAAGGTATCATATTGTAATAGGTGTTCATTTCATAAATACCTTTTATGTCCGTGTGATTAAAAACAGTAGGTTTAAAACAAGAGACCGGTTGTCAAAATTTTCGAATTTAAATAATTGTAAAATCAGCCAAATCGGTTTTTGGAATAGTCATCTTGGAGAGCAGTGTGTCGCTTTTGGAGTTGTGCCTTTTGAAAGCAGTGTGTCGAATTTAACACCAAATATTGTTAACTGAAAGTTCAGAATCGTAAAAAATTTATAATTCAACCACAATGGTGATAAATTTACATTTCTTTAAAATTTAGAACGAATTTAATGATCTTAAACATAAATGACGCAGACATGTACTTTTTGCCGAAAAATCGTTGTTTTTTTTGTTCGTGTGTGCATATAGAAAACCTTTTATTTCGTGATGTTAATAATAAAAATGTTTCAATTGTCGTTCTCAACATCTATAATCGGATATATTTAACAAACATTTTCTTTAACAGTTAGAAAGAATTTAAAATTCTTAGATAAGAAGTTTAGTAGGAGTATATTCGTTTTTTATGGAAAAAGAAGATACAGCTCCTGCCCAGATATGGCAGCAGTACTCGATCCCTGGAGGTATTTGGCACCAGAAACCATATGGAAAACCTCTTATTTCTTGATGTTAATAATACAAATGTCTCCGTGGAAATTGTCGTTCACAACATCTATAATCGGATACGCATGTAACAACAATTTTCTTTAACAGTTAGAAGGAATTTAAAATTCTTAGATAAGAAGTTTAATTGTAATATATTCGGGTTTTTTTATGAAAAAAGAAGACGAGTTTGTTTTAATTTGGTGTGCTCACCGGAAACCGCTTCAAAACTATTCGGTATAGTTATATTACTAACAAATGGCCATGTTCATAGAAACATACTGGAAAATGTAGCTCTTGACATCTGGAAACGAAAATATTAAACAAAAATGTTATACAAATATGGAATACTTATGAAGATAAAAACTTTTTTTTACATTTGATCGTCGAATATTTTCTAATCAAAATATTTAAATTACATCGTATGAGGATATATGGTTCAATTTAATTCAAGATTATTGAAACAAATGAAAACATTTTGACCTTGAATCAAAAACCTTTCTTTTAAAAGGTAGATAAAAATAATTATGCCGAACCACATTAATGCTTACCGAATTTGTCACATATATGCAGACACGATGCATTTTATTTTCAGACTGAAATCTTCATTAAGCCCTAAAAGGGGGAAACTACTTTACAGAAAGCAAAGATTATTTTAGAGGTTTTGTTTTAGTTGATAATAATAATAAAATAGTAATTAACTAGCAGTATCCGTAAAAATTCCACGCCATGCCGAATATATTCACTTAACAAATATGTTTAGATAAAACTGATATTTTTCTCGGTGACGCAGAAAATTAGGTTTTCTAACAGAAAAAATAATAAGACGCAGCAACTATTAGTTTATTAACATTTCTATGCGGTTATTGTATTTTAAATATTTAATAAGGTAAATTAATACGTTAAATTAAAAATGAGGTAAATAAATAAATTAAATTAATAATTAGGTAAATTAATAAATTAAATAATGAGGTAAATTAATAAATTAAATTAATAATGAGGTAAATTAATAAATTAATAATCCGAAACTAATATTATGTTGCATAGTTTAATATAGATTATAAAAACACAGTGTAATAAAGGAATTTTAATTACTTCTTCAGTCCAGCACTAAGTGTGCCAGAATCTTTTTGGAATTTTTGACACCCCTAACACAAAACTGCGAATAAAATATAAACAAATACTCATCTCTCTTTTTAAAGTGGATTGTTTAGTTTCTTTTATGGAATATACTTCCAAAATAAACTATTAAAGTTGTTTTTTTTAAATGATATAAATATGATATTTTATTTTTTTTTAAAAAGGCTTACAAAGTGCATGCCGCCATTTTTTCCACGTAATGAAATGAATTGACTTTTAATTTTTTTCCATTTTTTCACTTGAAAAATCTATCAAAATTATTGTATTGGTTACATTTTTAAGATATTTGCAGGCTTAATGTAAAATGTTATGCTCTTTCCAAGAAACCGAATATAATATTCGAGACAAACGGTTTTTTTTAATTCACCCCCATTTTTTAAATGTCTATTAAAATGAAAATAATTTATTGTCTCACTTCAGATTTATATATCAGAAATTTAAGATAAAAGATCAATAAATAAAATAATCTAACTTAAAACAAAAGCAAAGGAATAGTTATGTGCAAATTTACCTGTACAGTCAAAAGTTTAAAACCTTTTTTTTTTAAATCACGTTAATGTTTTTTTTAAATATTGGATACTTATAATTTTTTCTATTTCATCCAATGTTGTTTCATTTTAGATATTAAAAAAATCATAAAAGAGAAATGAAATATTTTTATCAAAAACTCATGTATTTCTTAAAGAGAATAAAAAATGAAAAATTTGTCTATATCTATTTATAAAAGTAAACTTACTTATGAGTGAATGTGATCATTTTTCAAGTACGGTGACCCATGTGTACTAACTTTGACAGCAAACACATGTCAGAAATAAAAAGGGGAGATTAATTATGACGCTTTTAGGCCACCCTTGTTCTCAACTGAAAGAAAGGGAGACAACCCCGCTCTGTGATCATCTGATAAGACAATTTATAATTGCGGTATTTTTTTAATCTTTCCTAAAAAAATCTTTTATTTAATAAAGTACATGGAATATAAAATATAAATATGGCTGAATTCTTAACAATGAAGAATGGAAGTACCCATTTATTAGTATTTTTATAGGTACGTTATCTTTCGGAATTTATATATATTTATTATATTCGAAGTAAGTTAAAATTCGTTGATTCTCTTGAAAATTTTTTTAAAGAAAACACTATATTTTGCATATTTTGCTATTAAACCCGTTATTATTTTAAACTTTCGTCTTTGCTCCTTTTATTGAAGAAAAATTAGGGTTTAAATTATATTTTTCAAGTAGTTATAAACTTCGAAAGATAGTAAGTCTAATTATTCAAGCTTTTATCACGCATTTTTAATGGTGACTTCTGACACTGCTAGTCTAGCACTTCCTGGCAGACACTGTTCTTTTTTATTTGTCATGTTTCTTTCGAAAGTTCAATTTTTTTCATGGAACGTTTCGCTAACTTTTTCTTTCAATGAAAAGCAATTTCACGTCGAAATGACTACGAATTTTCTCCTAATATTAAAACAATTATAACGTATTATTAAAATAATATTCGGAAACAAGATTAAAGCAAAAGTAACTTTCATATTCTTACCCAGAGTTGCCAGATTGTAATTTTCAAAGCCAGATTTCAACTATGTTAGCATTTTTAAAAAGTATTTCAGTATTTGGCTTTTTTTAAAGAGTAACATACGAATTAAATAAGGAAGCACAAGGAGAATAGTATATAAATAACAATCGATAGCACATTGGAATATTTCATGTTGAAACTCTAAACAAATATTAATTGCGCCATTTGACTTAAATCTGTAGATTGTTTATTTTACATCTTTATATCTTTTATTTGTTACACATATTAAACAGAATATTTTTTTTTAATTTCGTTACAACAACTTTTCAGATGTTGTTTATGGTCGCCCAATAAAAAGACGCCAATAAAAATGAGACGAAAAAACAGTATTGGTGTTATAACATCCAAACAACATCCATCGATACGACACAGACAAGGATTTTGATACAAATTTTTTTTTTTTCGTTGTCGATAAAATGCCAACAGAAAATACGGATTCATAGATACTAATTTTTTATCATATTCACATAGTTATATGATGGCGCTGATGTTCCCGGAATAATTCAGCTAGGATGTCATTCTGTTTATTGTTGGCGGAGCTTCTTTCTGACCAGATCGTTTATTATAAATCATTAAACACTAGGGGCGTGCAGTTAAATGGTAGAAACTAATTGTTGTGGGGTACAAATCACCCCTATTTGAGTACTAAGTGGAATCAATCAGTCCTATGAATAACATGTTCCTCTCATACCACTTTAGTTGCTCCTGTATTATTTATGATAAATACATATTATGTTTTATACGCTTTACACTACTTGTGAGATTTTTCACTTGTAACTCCTAGCCCGGGTGTACAATAACTGGTTGACGAGCACGAATCAAGACCTTCCCGGATCAATCTAGAATAATTGCTAACAATAACTGGATGACAAGCATTCGGGCAACGAATTCACTCTAAAAATAAAACAGCCATTGAAAGACAGCATTTGACGACCAAAAAGATTCAAGAAAAAAGAACACACGCGGATATTCGAAATAATTTTTTCTAGACTCGGGGTAAATTCAAAACTTCAAAAGTATTTACTTTTCAAAAGTTCGGTGGCGAACGGGAAAAACTACTTGGCTACGTTGGGAAAAAAACATTCGAGCGTGAAAATCCACAAGTACGGGATAAAGAACACTTCGAAAAAAGAACAACAATTCTTGCCGAAAAAAGGATTTTACAAAGATGTCGTCAAAAAGCCTTATCTCAATGTTAAAAAAGCTACTAAAACAGAACCCATAAGACGAATTGCGTGGGGAATTATTATTACTGAATTAACGAGACCAAGTTATCAGTAAGTACAAAAAAAATTGTCGTTCTAAAAAGCATGTCTTGTTAATACGTCTTATCGTTAAAAGGAATTAGCGTTGGAAAAAGGGGAAAAACCCTGCAAAAGTAAATGATATATTTTATTTTATTGGCTAAAGCGAATATTTACACAAATTAAAAAAAACATCAGATTTTAATCCGATTAAAATAAGCGTTTCACTGGTCGACGGGACTGCGAGTCGAAGAAGAAAAAACACGATTTTGCGACGAACGACAAAGTGTTAACGAGAAAATGACATTCTTTTACGAACAGAAATCGAAAAGAGAAGCCAATATTAAATAAATGCTATAAACTCTCTTTCACAGATAAGTAACTTTTTTAAAGAAAAAAGAGGAAAAATATGTTGGATTAACAAAAAATTGAACCCAGTACCTACACACACGAAAATTTAAAAATGATAAACGAAATCTACTGCTTTCTGTATGAGTGCAAACGCCGAATTATTGTCTTAGAAAAATTGCCACACGAGGAAATAAATATATGAAAAATATTCGATAAATTACTAGGTACGAATTTTGTAAACGTTTTTTTTCTATAGAGTTAGTACTATAGGAAAAGTAAATCCATGAATTGGGTTGTTTTGTCATATTAAGTAATTTCATACCGCCCAAAAAAATCAAAATGGACGAGTTGCAAAACAAATTTTGGAAATGGTGAAATTCCAACAAAGTCAACAATTAGAACTTGAAAGAATGTTCAGAGAAGAGTAATTGGCAATACAGAAACAAAACGAAGAGAAACAGTTAAATTTAATAAAATATCTCGAAGAAAAACGAGGAAGCGAAAAGAAAGAAATGAACGAACAAATATTGGAAAAGCAGTTAGATTTGATGCAATTCTTCGGAGAAAACCAGGAAGGAAATAGTAAATAAATGAATGAACAAATATTGGAATTGAAAAAATTACATTTAGAGCAACAAAACCAGTCAGATAAAAAATGGATTTGATAACGCAAGATTTCGAGAATAAAGACAGCGGAGAAGAAACCAGCACGGCTTTTCACAAAATGCGATCTGATACATTTCACTATGCTCCCGAGGAAGACCTAACGTTTGAGGCATATTTCAGAAGATTTAAAGAAGATTTAAAGACATTGTTAAAATTGATTGCAGTGCATGGACTGATCAAAAGAAGGTTCGTTTATTGCTACGAAAGTTAGGTACATCCGAATATAATAAATTCGTGGACTCTATTTTACCAAGAAAAAGCAACAAATTGTCGTTTGACGATGCAGTCAAAATATTAATGGAGTTATACTGTCCAAAAAGAAGCCTTTTTCATAAAAAAATGGAATCTTACACGTGAGGAGAGGCAGGACTATACAACAGTTGCGTCTATAGTTAATAAGCACTGTGACGATTTCAAATTGTCGTCATTAACGGCGGACAATTTCAAATGTTAATATTCACACAAGGTTTGATAGCCACAAGAGACGCTGATATAAGACGTCGTGCCTTAAATAAATTGAAATTAGAACCTGATTTGAGGCTTCAGAAACTGGCTGAAGATTGTAAGCGGTTCGTGGCAATGACGCAAGATTCCTGAAACATAAAGGAAACAGGTATTGCTCACATTAAAAAGAATACGCTTCAAAAGTAAAGGACACCTGCCCGCCAGCAATTAGCAACCAAGAAGCAAAAAGAACTCTTCACAAAATTATCAGGATAGACAACATCCTAGGACCCCTTGTAGCAAATGTGGAGGACCTTATGTGTTCAATGCATGTCAGTATTAAAGGAAAATAACATGTGACTTATGCAAGCGAGCAGGGCAAGAGTAGCAAAAAGAACAAAAGTAGCAAAAAAGATCTACGTAAAAACTGCAAAAATGGATCCTTCACCAACAGAGAACATAAGAAAATATGTTACGGTGAGAATAAGAAATAAAGAGGTAAAACTGCAGCTCGATTCAGGATCGCGTTTATCAATTATAAATTTTCACACATGGAAGAGAATAGGAAAGCCCACGATGACAAAGACGAATAAAGTCGCAAGACCGGTAACTTGTGAAAGAATAAATTTAGAGGGTGAGCTAGTTATTAATGTGTCACTGAAAAGAACGACAAAAAGTTAAATAGTTTGTTCTAAGGAACGCAACATATTTATTCGGGACCGATTGGATTCAGAAATTTGAATTATGGGACTCGCCAATGAGTGATTTTTGTCACAAAGTCAAAACTTAACGACCGAAGCCGATAAACTCAAACAGGATCTCAAAAAATCTTTCCCACGTGTTTTCTCCGAAAAGCGTGGAGCTGCACAAAAATAAAGGCGAGATTCGAATTGCTGGACGAAGCAACAAATATTCAAAAAGCCACGAAGCGTACCGTTCGCTTCGAGGAAAAAAATTGAAAAAGAATTGGAAAGACTTGTTAACACTGGGATTTTACCCCTATTAACTATTGTGAGTGGGCAGCCCCCGCCGTATACGTGAAAAAAATCTAAAGAGAGTAGGTTATGAGCGGAATTTCGACTGGATTGAATGTGACGCTCAAGAACCATCACTACCCGCTACCAAACCCAGACGAGATATTCGCTAAGTTAAATGGCGGAAAATATTTTTCCAAAATAGACTTAAGCGAGGCGTACCTACAAATACCAGTAGAGGAAGATAGCTCGAAACTTTTGTGTATCTCAATGTACAAAGGCCTTTAAAAATTCAATAGATTAGCATTTGGTATAAAAGTACCACTTGCAATTTTCCAACAGGTAATTGATACTTTGCTAAGCGGTTTGGATTTCGCTAAGCGGTTTGGATATCTTGACAATATTCTTATGCGTAGTCAAAATGTTGAAAAACATAGAGATCATGTATTTCAAGTGTTTGACAGAATAAAAGAATACGGCTTCACATTGAAGGAAACAAAATGCGATTTTTTTAACGAATTAAATACTTGTGTCATATCATAGATAAGGACGGAAGGAACCCCGATCCAGACAGGTCTACAACTATAAAAGACATGCCAGAATCTTATAATGTAAGTACATTGCATAGATTTTTAGGGCTCGCGTTCATTAAGAACATGCATGAATTGCGTGCGCCATTGAATGTACTATTAAAAAAGGACAAAAATGGGACCGGACGCCTTAGTGCCAGGCAGCGTTTATAGAAATTAAAGATGTATTAACGTCAGATTTATCCCTGACTCATTTCAATCCGAAACAAGAGATTATTGTCGCAACTGACGCAAGTTCTTATGGGATCGGGGCGTACATTCTACACAAGATGCCTGATAGATTCATTAAACCGATCGCCCATATATCAAGAACTTTACTTTTTGCCGAGAAGAATAACTCCTAAATCCAAAAGGAAGCACTGGGAATCATATTCGGTATTACAAAATTCCACCGATTTTTACACGGTCTTAAGTTTGAATTGCAAACTGACCATAAACCGCTTATAACCATCTTAGGCTCTAAAAAAAGGTCTGCCAACTTACACAGCCAACAGACTACAAAGATGGGGAACCATCCTACTGAATTATGCTTTCAATATGGAATTTCTTACATCTGCAAAGTTAAGTCATGCAGACGGATTGTTGCGATTAATACCGAAATCAAGGGAAACGCTAGAAGACACAGTAATAGCGTCACTAAAAAGTAAAAAGGACTATACACAAACACTATGTAACACGATCAAGGAACTACCAGCGACTTTGGAAGATATAATAAGGGAGAGTGAAGAAGATAGTTTCATCAAAGAAATGAAACAAAAAATTCAATCGGATGAATCGGCGGCGGAAGCTTATTCTCTGGGGAATGAGGTACTATTGTACCGAGAAAGAGTAGTAATTCCGGCTACCAAAGAAAATTCTAAGGATTTTCATACGGGGCACCCTAGGGCTACGCGAATGAAGAGCCTCATGAGGTCCTACGTTTACTGGAAGAGTATGGACACTGATATAGAAGGCACGGTAGAGTCGTGTAAGGGATGCGCACTGGCTGCAAAAGGGTACCCAATACAATTTAGCCCATGGCTTTAAGCGGACAAAGAATACACGTAGATTACGCAGGCCCACTGGATGGAAACTAGTATTTAATAGTGGTAGACAGCTTTTCTAAATGGCGTGAGGTATTTCGATGTAAACGTCCAACGATGGATTTTACAATAAGTGCTCTTCACAAATTGTTAACTAGGTTTGATTGTCTAGTGTCAGACAATGGCACACAATTAACTTCAACAGATTTTAAAAGCTTCGCTAGGATTTCCAGGTTTACCACATAACGATGCCAACTATCATTCCAGTTCGAACGGTCAGGCAGAGGTTTGTAGACACGTTGAAAAGAGCCATGAAGAAGGCTAAAGATACGCCCTCAGAAAAGGTTTTATAACAGTTTTTACAAGTTTACCGAATTACGCCAAATGAAAGGACTCCATCGAAGATATCGCCGGCAGAGTTAATGTTCGCGAGGAAAATTAGGCCGGTCTTGGAAAAACTTTTACCAAAACAGGTGAAACAACCAAATACTATAGTTCCTAAAAAGAGGTTATTTTCCTGGAGAAAAGGTATTTTACCGGGTACACAAAAATAACAGCACGATGTGGGAACTAGGAAAGGTCCAGAAAAGGAGTGGGGTGATGGTCTACATTATCGAAGATCCAATATTTACGCTCAAGAAACATTTAAACCAAATTCGGAAACGTATAACTGATGACGAAAGAAAACCGCCTTCTGAACAAGAAGTAATGGGCCAGATATATGACACGTTCGACTTGGTAACACCACAAGCAATCGGACAACACTGGTTCTCCAGGAAAGGTAAAATGGCCGAGCCGATAGAGATCAACCCCAGGAAAAAGAGCTATACGATCATACCAGGGGAATGAAAAGCTCGAGAGGGGATGCTGTGGGGGTAAAAATCACCCCTATTTGAGTGCTAAGGGGAATCAATCAGTCCTATGAATAACACTGGTTTCAGAGACTAGATAGAGACATTCATACCATATTTAACCGCATGCTATAAACATGTTCCTCTCATACCACTTTAGTGGCTCCTGTATTCTTTATGATAAATACATATTATATTTTATACACTTTACACGACTTGTGATTTCTTTAATTTGTAACCCCTATCACGGGTCTACAACCTTAATCAGAGCCATAATTTTGAAAGCCGATTTATCATTATTTTTTTATAAGTTTTTGATTGTGTTTGAAGGATTAAAGCCTTAAGTTTGTCTTATAGAAAGAGAAATATTTTTACACGTGAAAAATTCTGAATAAAACTTTTTTCACGGCGGCTTCGAAAATGCGACAATTCAGCTCAATTTTGCAAAAAAGTTTTAAAAATTCATAGTGAAAATCCCTTGGAAGAAAAATATTCGTTTTTTGTTTAGACCATTTCAATCTTAATTAGTACAGTTTTAAGATATTAAATAAAAATCACTTAGTTTTTACAAAAATCAAATTGCTTAATTGGCCCGCAAAATCACGGGTTTAGTCACGGATCCAATCTTGACCAATAAAAACAACAAACAAAGCATCGCAGCATCGCATATATGTCATATGGAAGCCCAAAATGTATAAAAGTCAATTTTATTATGAACTTATAGAGAAATTGAAACATTATCATACATTAATTTCTGTACTTTTGAATATTATAAAAAGTGTTAATTAATTTACGTATTCCTATTCTGTGATAATAAAAAGGAAGTGCTTATTTTATTAGAATATTTATCTTTTCTTTTATACGATGACTCGATTTATTTTTAAACTTTGCAATACCTAAAATATATTAATCGTTTTTAAATTAAAGTAAAAGTGCATTTTAATTATAAAGACGATTATTAAAATCACTGGTTATATTGAAACTTCATAATTGAATAATTAAGGTAACATATTTATTCATAATAAAATAAAATACGCCCAAAGGATGCAACTCTGTTTTTTAGTTTGTTTTACAATATGTGTTTCTTATACTTAATGGTTATTTTAAAAAATACATTTTTAAAAATTTCTTTTCTCTTAATAAACCTTATCTAAATTTTTCATTTTTATTTTATTTTCGATTTTGTAAAAACATCTTACGTTAATCTTTACACGTTCATGTGTACAATAAAAATATAATATTATTGTTATCATTAAATCACATGAAATATATTTTGCAATTATAATGTTTTCCATGAAAATATTGAATAAAAATGCTTTATTCAATGTTAATATTTTCACTTTGGGAAATAAACTTCGAGTTATATGGATGGCATTAACACGGACGTTATAGGATTTTTCTTAATGTTCTCTGAAATATTTAAAAAAATAATTAATTATTAACATATAATTAACATATACGGCGCTTTATTTAAATAAACAAAGAAAAATAAACTTATGCGTTTTTTAGTACTTTAAACTATAACTTTATCGGAGTGTTCTTCTTTGCACAAAATAATAGGTTTTTACTAAAATCTAAAAGAAAATAATGAATACATAATATTCTATGATTAATAATTAGTAAATACTGAAGGTTTTATTTAAATAATTGATTTTTCTGAAAAGATAACTGAGTTTTTGGGTGAAAAAATTTAAAATTATTTATTTTGCAATTATACATTTTGCGATCATATATTTTGCAATCATAACTTAAGACATCATATATTTTTCAATCAGATATTTTAAAATCATATATTTTGAAATCATACATTTTGCAATCATATATTTTGCAACCATACATTTTGGAATTATATATTTTGCGACTATATTTTTGGACAATCATAAATTTTAAAATCATGCATTTTGAAACTATACATTTTAGAATCATACATTTTGAAACCATGAATTTTAAAATTATACATGTTAAATCATACATTTGTCAATCAAACATTTGACAATCATACATTTAGCAATTATACATTTTAAAATCATACATTTTAAAATAATACATGCTAAACGCATACATGTTAGAATCATGCATTTGGAAAACATATTTTGAAATCATATATTTTGCAATAATGCATTTTGCAATAATATATTTCGTACTCATACATTTTGAAATAATACATTTTTAAATCATACAATTATAAATAACCAATATTGAATTCATACATGCCTAATTCGTACATTTAAAACTCATATACTTTTAAATCATACATTTAAAATCATACATTTTGCAATCCTACGATTTAAAATAATATATTTTAAAAATATACATTTTGCAATCATACATTTTTCAATTGTATATTTGAAATCGTGCATTTTGCAATTAAATTCTTAGGAACTATACATTTTTCAATCATACATTTAAGAATTTTACATTTTTCAAACATACATTTTAAAATCATACATTTCGAAATCATATATTTTGGAAATGTAAATTTTTAATACATATGTTTTACATACATTTCGAAACGATACATTTTGAGATTATACATTTTAAATCATCCATTTTGACATCATAGATTTTAAAATTTTAAGTTTAGCAATCATGCGTTTTAAAAGAATACATATTTAATCGTACATTTTAAAATAATACATTCCGAAATCATACATTTTAAACCTTTATATTATATTATTATACGTTTTAAAATTATACATTTTAAATCATACATTTTGTAATAATGCATTTTGAAACCATACACTTTAAAAATCATACATTTTGAAAACTTGCATTTTGCAATCATAAATTTTGCAATTATACTTTTGCCATTCTAAATTTTAAATTCATACATTTTGCAATCATAGCTTTTTAAATAATGTATTTTGCAACTATATATTTTGTAATCATTCATTTTAAACTGGTATATTTTAAAATACTTTATTTTGTACATCATACATTTTAAAATCATACATTTGCCAATCATACAGTTTGCAATCACATTTTGAAATCATATATTTTACATCATAAAATGAAACATTTTTAAATCATACATTTTGAACATCGGTCATTAATCTTACGCGTAATTATTAAACACGTATGACGGCAGTTTTATAAGTATGCATAAATCGAACATGTTTCATGAGGTTGATTGTTCAATCCTTAATATGAGCGATACTCCAAATGCAATTTCAACCTTTGAAGTATTTCTACCTGGCCATAACAAACTGAGAAAAATCATGTTGTATTTATAGATTATGTAAAGGATTTTAGCCGAATCTCATGCATATTCCAGAACTCGATAGAAAAATTTCTGAGTTCTACAAGACACACTAGAAGTTCTGATATTAAATTGACCGGAATTTAGTGAAACTAACACTTAAGATGAGAATAGTAGTCCGAATAAGTCAAATAATATGAATTATTAATTTTAACTTTTAAAAAAATTCAGAAACATTTACTATATCCACAAGTATTTGATCTTCACTTAGCTAAACAACAGAAACATTGTTTGGTCAGCTATTGCATCATTATCATTCCACTTCTTGTTTTCCGTGAAGATAAAGCTTTATACAAAATTATTAATACTCATATATTAAATTTGCTCAAAGACTTTATCATATAAATTTCCATACGTGTTTTATGTCTGATTCCGGTGAAAGTAAACATTGCCAATGACTCTCTAGTCTTATATATATATATATATATATATATATATATATATATATATATATATATATATATTTAATAAAAGATAAAGCTTGAAAGTAACAACATTATTTTATTAGTAAACTTTTCGCGTTTTGTCTTGTTTACAGGAGCCGCTAACCGAACAGGATGTTGTCCAGTCTCTACCCAATCGAAATGTAACCTTAGATATTATGACGATTACTGATTTGCTCAGCAATAAAACGACTCAGTCGTTGGGCTACTTTGAGATCGATTACGTGTATGACCCAAAAGCTCTCAAAGTTTTGGATAAGTAAGTGTTAAAAGATTGTCTTTATAAATGCAAAACACATGCTCGTATGATTCAACAAGTTACAATTGTTTTATCTTGTGGTTTTGTTTTTTGGTATGTTTTTTTTAATTATTGGATCAGAGGTTGGAATTTATTTCTCTGGTTATTTTATAAGAATCAATTTCTAGCAGAAGTGATCAGAATAAGATTTGCAACATCTTCAATGAATTCGACAAGATTCACATGAGAAAATCCGAAACGAAGCTAAGCGCAGATATTAATTGCGCCACTGATAAGGTCTACCGCTCTAAATGTACAGAATAATTCAAGTCGGCTTTGTCCTGTCACGATAGAAGCTTACTCACGTAATTAGTAGTCTATAGTAGGGGTAGGCAACATTTTTCTAACTACGTGGCGACTCAGATTTTCGAATTATTCTGAGTCATCACAGATATTCTTATACAAGTAAAAGTCAATACACTTACTTTACAATATACATTTTAGAAAAATTGAAAAGTACCCAAAATTAAATATTTTTTGTGCGTTTACAAAGAAATGTCCAAGTAGTAATTCCCCATTACCACAAGCGAGAATACTTGAAGTGTCTGCGTGTTATTGGAAATTGTTTGGCATGCCAAATGTAGTACGCGTTCCATAGGTTGTCAACTCCTGGTCTATAGTAAAACAATGCGTGCAAAATGTCTTAACTATTTTTCTTCCTGTACATTTATGGAAATTTTAAATGATCGAGAGTAATATTGGTATAAGATGTTAATCATAACAGAAATTAATAATACACCCGAGGGTATTATTTCATCTGTAATTTGGTGAGAAGTATTATAATATACACATTTTTGAATGAATAAGAGAAAACTATAGAAAATTATTTATAACTAGCGGCTGCGCCCCGTCGGCACACACAACACCGAGTCAAAGACAAAATCGAGTACACTCAACATCAAGTACACTCAACATCGGCTTACCATCAACGCTTACCTTGTGAACTCGGAGTATGGGAAATTCCTAAAACAAAACAAAATCACTAAAAAAATAAAAATACCCTTACTATGGGTAAGGATAATGATTTAACGCTGGATAAAATTATGGTTAAAATTATTACAAACTTGACAGGATTCCGTAATCAGACGTGTTAACTATTGCGTCACAAGTCCTATCCGTATGTCGGAAGATGTTACGGCGACTGTATACAGCCAGTGCTACATTTCGTTGACATGGGCAGGTAACTTTTTCAGCAATTGCACGAAACGGCCCCCAAATACTTATTTCGGGCTTTTCTTGTGGTACTCGGCATTGCTCGTTACGAACTATATATGTAGATAAGGGCAATCTATAGATTCACACTTTTCAGGGAAAAATAATTTCTCAGTTTGGTGCATCCGTTCGAAAGTTTTATTGGCATATACACACATAAATAAATAAAGGAAGAAACTTTAAGAATTTTATTAATAGTATAGATTTACGGCATCTGCAATTTGTAAATACCACTTATCTATGTATTGAATCAGATGAACGTCGTTAAAGTCTGGTGATTTGACAACTTCGGTTTAAATGTCATATTGGCATAAGAAAAACACGGACAGAAAAATAAAATACTTTCTCCTGGATTACATAAATTTACTAGATGGATTTATGTGGTGTGTTTTATATTATACAAAAATTAAATAAATAAAAAAGAAGTACCTTAGCTTAAATGGTGCGACTTAGTTTTGTAGTTTCAGCCGGGAATTTTCGATTCGCTTTCTCCCAGGTTTTCTCATTACAAAAAGGGTTTGTATAACCCCATCTAATTAATAGATTAATAGAAAAGTTTACAGTGTTGAACAGACCTCCTAAATAATCCCTATATCAGTTAAAATCATCGTTACAAATCGCCTCGATATATCACACTCTGATTCTTCAAACTAATAACGCTTATACTCTAGTGTCTTTAACGTAATGTAACAGGCGGCCACACCCGGGATTAAACTCACTGCACGAGTTTTTATTGCAATTCAAATCTTGTGCGCAGTTGCATACTTGATGCTTCGCTAGGGCTATCAACGTTATTTTTACCACGGCTTAAGAGAGGCGCATTTACCCTCGAGAGAAGGATAGACCGCGCCAGTTTCCCAACATGGTATTTTACCTCGCGGTACATACAGCGCCTCGCCTTCCTAAATGCTTATCTTCGGTGATCTGGGGGAACCAGTGTGTCATCGTAATTGTGTAGTCTTTTACTCCTTCGTAAATGTTACTCGTTTGTAAAAGAAGAGATAGAATATGTATACTTTTAACCTTCGCTAAAGCAATGTCATGGAGATGGGAAACTTGCATCATTGTTTCTAGTTACATGGCATTTTTCCATGTCACTTGGCATAAGCAATTGTTAAACCTTTGCTTAACTATTAATAACAATTAAGGTGAATTAAAGATGAACTAAAACGTATGAAAGACATGAGAATGCATATAGAATATAAAATATAGATAAATCAATTATAGTGAATATGAAAATAGTTGGGAGGATGAAGTTATAAGAGCACGTAGTTAGATTAGCAGCTCAAAATTAACTTTCTAGCGAATTTATTATATGTAGTGAGAATGCCACATGCCAGATAGTATGTAAGATCTTTACTAATCAAAATATGGTTTACCAAGACTAAAGAGTCGGATCTTCGAAGATATTTGTAACCACCGGTATAAATGTACTTAACTGATTAAAACACAATCAATAAACAATAGTGTATCTATTATGGCCTTACAGATGTAATTGAAACGTCAAGGTATGTGTATAATAGGTTGGAATAAGACGTAACAGACTGAACCCATGAAAACAAATAAACAGGGTCAAATATAAAAGCAATTTTTGAATCTGCTATACATTGTCTCTGATATGCTTGTTTAATAATATCTCAAACAAAAAAAAAAGACAAGTGTTTATTTTAATTTATTTATTTTATTTATTTTATTTATCTTATTAGATTTCGGGCAGACCTTCGAAAAGCATCTGTGAAGATGAAGGAAAGAAACAGGCATTTACTGTTCCCATATGAAGTCTTACTTCCGGAAAATATTCCGAATGCGATTAGTATCTAACAAAACTGAGTAATAAAGATAACACATCTAAAGCAATCTCTCATCACGTGTTATGAACAACTGTTGTTAATCTATATAAAATACTACACAATAATGAGAATGTATATATCTACTAATCCCCCCCCCCAAAAAAGTGTGTGCACATCTTACAATTAATTTGATTTACCATCTCTAATTATTATTAAACCTTTTCACCTCTGTTCGTATAAACAATTATCCACAAAAATCAAATACTCACCTATACTCCTTATATTTTTAATGACATATCATCTTTCATGGTTAACATACTCACGATCGTGTTGCTTAACATGGGAAGCTTAATATGCTCACTTGATAATGCTAAACTTTTCATATATAATAAGAAATTCTATTTCAATAAAAAAAACTTTTACCATGAATAAAGTTTCACTTAAAAAGCGAAATATCGTTCATTATATGAGTTCGTTGTTTTTATTCATATGCTATAATTCTATAATCTCTCTCAATCTATTTTTCTCTCTCTCTCTCTCTCGCACTTTATATAACATTTAAACTTAAATTTTCTAAATTCGAAAAAAATTACGACAAATTTACTATTCAACAAGAAATAATACATTTTAAGTTTTATCCTTAATCCATGGACTTTCAATAAATTACTCATCTCATCAGAGGGAATTTTTTTAGAAAAATCATGTTTACAAGTGTTACGATGAGGTGCAAGCGAACTAATGTCCAGGTCAACGAAAATAAACAATGGAATCCCCAGGAAAATGTTCAGCAGAGAGGCGAGAGAACTAATGTCCGGGCCAACGAAAATAAACAATGGAATCCCCTGACTTGTAGCGACCTGGATCCATGACGTAAATCGGTCATGGATCAGACCGGAAACCAGCGAGGAAAATATGTTAAGAGGTCGAAGAGATATCAATAATAGATAAACAAAGCAATAGCAGAGATAGTCAGAGAAACGGACAACAGAGGGACACAAATTGACACAGTTCGCGATCATCCCTACCACAACCCCCCCATCGCCGTCATTTTGTTGATGTACACAAAAACAGAAAAATGTAACATCAGCCGATTTTTTTTTACATGGTAGTCACCACTTATCAAGACCAGAAAGCCACTCGGGGTAAGCGTTATTGCGTGTACAATAATCAATTGAATAGTATCGTAGTAATCGTTAGTATTGAAGATTTCATAAAGTGTCTTACTTAAGGGGGCGGTTCATCAGGAATTTGTTTGTTGGACTTGAAGACATCCAAGTTGTAGTCAGGTGGGAAACAGGCAAACGGAATAGAGTTTCACATGCGTGCACTTCTAAGAAAGAAGATTTGTTCATGGAATCGACGTTTTAGTTTTGGCACAGATAAAGAGTGGGTAAAATTTTTGACAGTGGTTTCAGCTTTTCGTGAAAGATTGGCGAATGGGGGGGCAGGGATTGGAGCCCAGACTAGCACTTGCGATGGAAATAACGATAAAACAAAGACAGGCTCGCAACGTCTCTCCTGTGGGAGAGAGGTTGTAGGGAAGAGAAAAGGACATCCCCCACTAAGCAACGAAGTCCGTTTTGTACTCTGTCAACGCAGGATAGGTTGTTTTTAGCAGCTCCTGCCCAGATGTGGCAGCAGTACTCTATCCTTGGGCGTACTTGGCTTCTATATAGATAGAGAATTGTATCAGCAGTGATATATCTTCTAGAGCGGTAGAAGGATCCTACCATTTTCCAGCGACCTTGATAACAGACTTGATGTACGTGTTCCATTTCAGGTCAGGAGTAAAGATCAATCCCAAAAGCTTGGTTATTACTATTGTTGCTATTATTGTTGTTGTCATTATTATTATTATCATTATTATTATTATTATTATTATTAGTAGTAGTAGTAGTAGTAGTAGTAGTATGTTTTTATTATTTTTGTAGTTGTTATTGTTATTGGTGTTGTTTTTGCTGATATTGCTATTGTTATTGTTATTGCTATTATAATTACTACCGATATTAGTGTTACTATTATCATTGTAAATTTTATTTCTGTTGTTGGTGGTGGTGATGGTAGTTGTAATAGTGGTGGTAGTGGAGGAGAAGGATCGGGAGGGGATCTTTAACCTTGGTGGGAAACCCTCCTAGAGATGATGTCTCAATAAAACTATCATTTATGGGAGAATGTCAAATCAAAATATTGAAAATAGCGACATGAATGAGACTGGAACACCTTGCGAAGGTCTCACGTCCGGCAGGTGTCCAACTGGTCAACAGGCTTCATCATGTCATCATCCCACAACGTTGCGAAATTCTGACGATGTGGGTGGATGTAGGAGCAGTGAGAATTGGCAGAGAGGGTCCCAAGACACGAAGGGAGTTGGAACAGGAAATGGCAAAAAACCATGGACGGATGAGGAAAGAAGAGTACTGTGGGAATGCTTTGTAAGAAGTGGAAGTACCAAATCTAGTGGATATATCCAAAAAGTGAAGTAATAGTGGGAATCGGGAGGGGAAGGAGCTAGAAATGTTGCCAGTTTGGTATCCAAGCTAAAACAAATTAAAAATAACAACCTACTTTCTGTGACTGTAAGGGAATAGATTGAACGGATGGTTAGGAATGAAATGAATAGCGAAAGTAAAATTGATGAAACTAGCTCTGATGAAAGCACTGAGAAAGTGGAAGTGCAGAAGGGAAATGTAAGCGATGATGGGAGGCGGACAACTGAGGAGGAATGGAATCCTATGGTTAGGGGAAATGATGAATAGGAGTTTGAATGATCTAAGGCAGATGAGATCATTGATTCTGAGACAATGAAACCAGTGGAAGGAGAAGATGTATGTAGAAGTGGTGATGAAGAATCGTCCTGGCTTAATACAGAAGAAAACGAGAGAAATAAAAGATAGAAGGGCAGAGGCGGCTTGAAGCAAGTATTAAACGGTGGCGGAAAGACATAGGTTGAATTGAAGAAATAAGAAAAAGAGTTTAACCAGCACAGAAAGCCAAGGACAATATTGAAAGGAGGTATAGATTGCTGGAAAAGGAAATGATGACCATTCTGATAATGTTGAAAGAGAAGGTCCACACTGGTGGTATGAAATTTAGGAACTTTGTTGGAAAAAGTTGCGTTCCGGCAGAACAACATTTTCCGGAGCAATAAGTCTCAGTTTTATAAAGAATTATAGGTTATCAGGAATGCAGCAGATGAAGAACGTTGAGAAAAGCATTGATGAGTTGAAGGCTGGCATACGAAGGATGACAACCTGGAAGGCACCTGATCCAGATGGAGGGATGGGCTTCTGGTTCAAACAGTTCCAATGCCTTTATTAACCTATAGCTGCTGCTCTGCAAAGGGTCATAGAGTCGGGAAAAGTCCCTGGTTCGCTTGTTAAGGAAAGGACGAGACTAATTTGAAAAGATTCTGCAAAGGGAACAGATAATAGCAATTACAGACCAATTAAATGTCGACTACTAATGTGGAAACTGTAACTGGAATCTTTGCGGAAGAAATGTATAGTCATCTTGTGAGCAATGTTTTTTTTTCCTGATGAACAGAAAGGGTGTCGGAAAGGCTTGAGGGCTACCAAGGAGAAACTACTGAATAATAAGGCAGCAATGCAAGATGCAAAGAGAAAGAAGAGGGAGTTGAGTGCAGCATGGATCGATTACAGAAAGGCTTACATGGTTCCTCATCCATGGATCCGTGAAACACTATTGATGACGAAGGTTGCTAGGAATGTGGTAAGACTTTTGGAGACAAGTATGGCTCAATGGAAAATGGTGCTGACACAAAACAGAGAGGTGCTGGGGTAGGTTGGCATTAAACGTGGAATATTCCAAGGAGATTCGTTATCTCCACCTCTTTTTGTAATTATAATGATGCCACTGAGCATCCTCTTGAAGAGAGTAAAACTGGGGTATAACTAGATCAGATGAAAGACGCCTCAACCATCTACTGTTTATGGATGATTTGAAAATATTCGGTAGAAATGAAAAGGGCACGGAGAGACTGGTAGAACTTATGGGGGCATACTCAGAAGACATTGCAATGGAGTTTGGAATTAGTAAATGTGCAGTGCTAGTGATGAAAAGAGGAGTAAAGGTTCATCCGCATAGAATAGTGCTGTCAAATGGAGAAATCATGAAAGAAATACAATATACAGGGTATAAGTATTTTAGGATGGTTTGACAAGGAGTTGCAGGCCATGGATATCAAAACAAGAAAAGATTTAGCAATGTTTGGTATATTCCACATCCGAAGTTGCGTAACGAGGCTGTATCAAAAGAGGAAAGACTGAGGGAGAGGATTGAAAAGTGTAAAATATTGTGTTAGAACTGAGGAGATGTCGTTGAAAGAGCATGTGGTTAGAAGTGGGGAGTGAATGCTTAAGGTTGCGGCCAATGAAGTGGGGGTAAGTGTGATCAATTTTATAGATTATGTGAAACGTATGGATAGAGAAAGGGTAGAGGAACTAGCTAGGACGAAAATGCACCGAAAAGTCTTCCAGGATATAGCAGAAGTGTCTGATGAAAAATCATGTCAATGGCTTAGAGCTGGGTATTTGACTAAGAGTACTGACGCTTTTGTTTGTACAGCACAGGAGCAGACATTATAAACACGATTGCTCAAAAAACTGGTTCTATGAGAGGAAGCTGCTGCAGAATGCCGGATATGTGGTAAGACCTCAGAGTCAATTGCGCACCTTGCAGCAGGGTAAAGTGGATTAGCCCACAGAGAGTAACGCAAATGACACGATCGCCTGGGTCTCCGGATATATTGGGAGGTGTGTAAGTGGGTTGGGGTGACGTGTGCTGGAAAGTGGTTTGAGGAGGTGCCTCATGAAGTGAGAATAAGTGGGGATGGAAATGTAGATGTATGGTAGAACAAAAATGTCATAACGACCAAGCAATTGGAACATAATCGTCCGTATTTGGTCGTCATTGACAAGGTTTAAAAAAACTGGCAGATTGTAGACTTCTCAATACACTGGGACACGAATGTGAGAGAGAAGGAGAACGAGAAGTGGAGCAATTGTGCTCCATTTGCCTTGGAGATAAGGTGTATACACGAGGTTAAAACGCCAATAATCCCGATCGTAATAGGTACGCTAGGAGTAGTATCAAATCGTCTGGAAGGACAATTTAAAAAACTACGAATCCCCGATTTTTTAGGCAACCTTCAGACCTGCTATTGTAGGTACCACCAGCATCCTTAGGAAACACTTGATCTTTGAAGCTCTTGGTTTGGAGCCGGAATTGAGGGAAATCCTATGGAAATGAATCCCATCCCTTTCTAGAGAGACGTTCATAAGCGAAATCAGAATTATTATTATTATTATTATTATTATTATAATTATTATTATTATTATTATTATTATTATTATTATTGTTAGATTAAACAATGTATTCTATCATTTAGTAGATAACGCAATGTTATTCGTTAATCTCTTAATTTTGCTTATTTTAAATACGTAGTTTCGATGTTGAGCTGTGTTATTTTCATACTTTTCATTTTAGAATAAGAAATGTCGTTGAATGCACTTTTTTTTTATTACATTTTCCCCCCAAACAAGGCACATTGCCACTTTGGTGTAGGGGGCTACTATCAGGGGAAAAATCTACTCGGGTACTATGTAGGGATTAGGGCAGCGAGATGTTGGTTCACGTTGCACTTGTCAGTACAGTTGGGGAAGCAGTGACCTGGAATGGAATTCGAAAGTCTAGCATTTCTGGGGAAGAAACTACTGGAGTAGAAAGATCTTTTACATCTAGGGATCTCTACAGTGTGGGGGTGGGATTTTGCAGCTTGTCGGGTCTGTCGAGGGTGTTCACGTCGTGGGGGCACAAGTGCTTGCAGTTCTTCAGAGCATTCACCATTATAATACTTGTAGAACAGACAGAGGGATGCAACGTTTCGACGATGGGACAGAGGCTGAAGTTTAGATGCCAGTTTAGGGCCTATCAGATTTGCGACTCTCTTTTGAACCCTGTCAAGGAGCGAGAGACTAGTAGCCGATGCACCGGCCCAAATATGACAGCAATACTCCATACATGGGCGAATAGTGGCCTTATAGAGGTACAGGATACTTTCGGGTGTTAGAAGTTTTCTAGCACGGTAGAGAGAGCCCACCTTCCTTGCAGCGGCCCTGGCAATGCCCTCGATGTAATTGTTCAATTGTTTCCTGTGAACGTTAGGGCAAGGAGCTTGAAAGACGTACTCTCAGATAAATAGTCGTTGGCCATTGCTATAGGTGGTAGAGAAGGTTTCTTGTAATTATTGAATGAAACCAGTTTTGTCTTGGTGGCATTGAACGTTACCATCCATTTTTGTCCCCATTCCATTACTGATTGGAGGTCATCCTCTAGTGTTTCTGCCATTACTTTAGATATATGTTCATTTGTTTTCCTGTCGTGCCTGCTATAGAGTGTGGTGTCATCAGCATATACACCCATCTCAGAGGAAATTTTGTCGGGGAGGTCATTTATGAATATCAGGAACAGCAGAGGTCCAAGGATAGATCCCTGGGGAACTCCCGCATTTATATCATATTGTTTAGATGTATGACCGTCGAGGACAACCTGGATTTTTCTCTTATCTAAGAAGGATTTAATTATGTTAAGTATTCTACCAGTGATACCGTAAGATCTAATCTTCCTGAGGAGACCCTCATGCCATACCCTGTCAAAAGCCTTAGATATATTTAGAGCTACCGCTCTGCCCTCTTCCGCTTTGTCCAGTGAATGGTATATGCGTTCAGAGATTACAGTGAGGATGTCTGCCGTGGAACGGGCTTGTCTAAATCCATATTGATGGTCGGTCAGAAGTTTAGCATCTGTAAGGTGCTGGACTAGAGCATGGTTAATTAAGGTCTCAAATATTTTGGCAAAAAGTGGGAGGAGGCTAATAGGGCGATAATTTAATGGGTCAGTTCTTTCGCCAGAATTCTTGAATACTGGTACTACAGAAGCAGTTTTCCAACAGCTCGGAAAGCAAGATTCATTAAGGCATTTGTTGTAGAGTTTGGAGAGAACTGGAGCTACTTCGGCTGAGCACTTTTTTAATAGCACAGCTGGGATGAGGTCGGGTCCACATGCTTTGGAAATGTCAAGGTTTTTATGATAGCATGCACCTGAGCAGGGGTGATTTTCAGATTGTCTAGCGTGGCGTCTGTCCGCATAGGAAATTGAGGTAGGGGGTGGTTTAGAGGGTCCAGTGTGGAGTTTGAGGCAAACCGACTGGCAAGCATGTTAGCCTTCTCGGTTGCTGAGCAAAGAACCTCGTGATTGTTGGTTAGTGGGGGAATTGTTGATTGCCCATTATTTACTACACTGTTGTAGATTTTCCAGAAGTCACGAGTTCCTACTTTTTGTGCTTCGATGCGTTTTTTAGTGGTTTCCGTAAATTCCCTCTTAGCTGTCGCTATTTCTTTCTTAACGTTATTTCTAGCTTCTATGTACTTCTGTCTGTTTGAACTGGACTTATGTCGGTTAAACCTGCGGAATGCATGCTGCCTTTGAGCAATGGCAGTTGCGCAAGTCGAAGTAAACCATTGGGGAGAGTGGGACTTGCTATAGAATTTCCGCATGGGAACATGCGCTTCGATTGCAGTTTTGAACCATTCAGTGGTCTCGGTTGCACACTGTTCAGCAGGAAGAGAAAAACTATTTCCCCATGGGGCGTCTCTGATAAGATCTCTGATAGCTTCCCAGTCAGCCTTTTTATAATATCTCGTTGTTTTGAGCACTGGCTCTTCAGTTTTGGGTCTAGAGTTTAGGGCGATTTCAACCATTATCACCGCATGATCAGCGTTCCCAAGTGGGCTGTCGGCTTTCGTTACACAATTATCAGGAACTGTGGTCAAAAGCAGATCTAATAGTGATGCGTGTTGTTCTTCCTGATCAGGGAAGCGGGTTGGAAAAGTAACAATTTGCGATAGGGAGTGAGATACAGAGAAGCTATGAGTTGCGCTGCCTGCTGCATCTGTGTAAGTAGAGAATCCAAGCCAGTTTTTGTGATGGACATTAAAGTCGCCAAATACATGTACTTGGGCGCTAGTGTCGAAGGAGAGTGCTGTGTCTATGCTGTCAGATACTTTGTTTATTATGGTGCAGTCTTGGGTCGAGGGAGAGTGGTAGAGGAAGTAAAAGTAGCTAATGTTGTGTTGCATGATTAGTCTAAAGCACATAAAGGCTTGATCATCCGTTTCTAGGTTTGTTTCTCTAGTCAAGGGAAGGGTATTACGAATGTAAACTCTAAGTCCGTGCATATGTCTGTCAGACTCCTTACGGCAGAGTGGGAGATATCCAGGCATGTTAAAGTAAGGCATATTTCTTTTCTGTCGTAAAAAATCTAGATAATATCCCTCCAAACAGATGTTTTTATTTTATGTTGACTTATGAAAATAATATCTGTCTCAAATTATTATTTGCTATATTCAGGTTTGCTTATCATTTGATGCGGATAAAGCAAAAACGGTCGAATAATCAGGATTTAAATTGGTAAAGAAATCAGTAATAGACTGAACTGAATTTGTATTTCTTTATTACCATTAGTTAAATTGCAAAAGAAATATCAAATTTTATTAACGATTGAGTTTATTCTTCAAATTGTTGGATTGTTAATCTGAGATTCTTTCATATTTTTGCAGACATCTTTTCACCGTTATTTTTGTTGACAGGATATATTCTTATTATCTTTATGCATATATAACAATATATATATATATATATATATATATATATATATATATATATATAGTAAGTTATGAAAAAATATATCGCAATTAAACTACACAGAATATTACGCGTTTCATTCTCGAGAAAATACGAGAATGAAACGCGGAATATTTTGCGTAGCTTAATTGCCATATATATATATATATATATATATATATATATATTTATAACTTACTACCTTGCTCTACCAATGTATTGAGCACTATTGAAGTAAGTACTGAAAGGTTACGCATAAAATTATATTTTCATATATTAATTTATGTGATAAAATTAAGCAATTCTCTCTCTCTCTCTCTCTCTCTCTATATATATATATATATATATATATATATATATATATATATATATATATATATATACTAGCAGGCTGCTCGATATTTCTCGTTGGTAAATATGATATTTTGATTAATGCAGATGTTGTTTTTATTATTTTATTATATTGAATCCAACATATAGCAAATGATTTCAAAAGTTTTTAAAAACATAACGCGTCCGCCACCACCGGCAAGCGAAACCAACACGTTTAGCTTACGATTTACTTTTGCCTTTGATGTTAATGACAGTACTATGAAAGACAAGTTAGCTGCAGGGCTAAAAATTTAAACATGAACCAATAGAAATTAGGTCACGCATGCATATTCGTAATGCCGTCTTTTGACCTTCACCTGGCAAATTCCATTTTTTTTAATTTTCACATGTTTGCACCGATTTTCCTCCGCTAAACGACAAATATAAAGTTTCGTATGGGTTCGAATATCATATATACATGATGTTTTTTTGTCTGTAAACCAAAAACTTACAGAGGAGTTCGGTAGGTAACAATTTTGTTACAAAAATATATACGCGTACATAAATATATATATATATATAAAAAGAGATTTGTGTTTACTATAAACTTTTTACGCTAATATTACGCAAGTATAAATCATGTAGAATCTCTGCATGAATTTAATTACACGTAATAATTAACTAAATATGATCATTCCAATAAGAAAATGATACAAACTAAGAGGGTATTCATTTAAATGAATGTTTAAAAAAATATGCAAATTAGCTAGATTTAGATAAATGCAATTCAACGACTGTTGTATTTTTTTAAATAAATAGAAAAAAGGGTATTTACAATAATATCAATACTAAGAAAAACAAGTCTATAGGATCCAATACGTATCTTTTTACCTCCTTGCTACCAAAAGCTCGCACTTCAGGATTTACCATACAATTCGGATATGAACTTCAATATCCTTTTCATTCTGAACCAATATATAATTTCCCTTATTCTATGATTTAAAAACTTTAAAAACTTTTAAGTCTGATTTTCATTGTTTATTGTATTTAGCAAATTAGGTATAAATCATTTATAATATTGGCTAATATTTTTCCTGGGTAAACATCGAAAACGGATAGGTTAAGGGAATATACTTATTGAAATGTATTCTTTGTCTTGCATATAATAAAAATTCTAGATTTTAAATTTAATCGTTTTGCATCAAAAAATTTCAATTACTAAATTATTATATATATATTATATATATATGTATATATATATATGTATGTATATATATATATATATATATATATATATAAAAACAGGCATTCGTATTATATTGGAAGTAGTTTTCTTTATTACTGTACGTTTTACGGCGCTTATGTCAATGTATCATTAAATCTAACGAGCAAAACAAGCATAGCCATAGCAAAAAAAAAACCCACAAAAACAGCATATTTTGCACGATATAATTTGAGATGCTGAAATAATCAGTGGAAAAATGTAAGAATGTTAAATGAAAAAAGAAAAAAAAAGATTACACGATTACTGTAGCCGAGTTCCGGAAATTGTGGAAATAGTTTACGAAAAGAAAACAAGTTAGCGAAGTTGACGGTCAGTATGTGAGTCTCCTAGACCTTTTTCTCACAACTTGCTTTGAACTATGTTCAGTTTCCGTTCTGTCTTCTCTTGGATCTTCCGTCCACTCTGTTGTATCAATTAAGATATAAATTACATGTAATAAGCCCTCAGACGTAGCTATCCATCGTACAGTATATCGATACTCTGTGCCTGACTGGGATAGCTTCCGTACATTTTTATCGGATTTACCTCTGCGTTCCATGTTTAAAAAGGATGTGTCGGCTATAGTATCAGACCTGACGGAATGGTTAATTGTAGATATAGACCGTTTCATACACTCGAAAAAGTTCTAACAGCAAGCCATGGGTGTCCCCAGAATGTGCTGCTGCCATTGCGCACAGAAATCACTTTTTCCATTGCTTCCAACGTAATAGATGTATGGAGACTAAAGCCGCTTTCAGGACTGCCAGCAACCATTGTAAGAAAGTAATAAAGCACGCAACAGAGGTGTGTGCTCAGTCCGTCAAGTCAAAAGTAGCTGAGCAGCGGCTTAGTTCCCATCAGTTTTTGCAAATAGCAAACAGTATCCTGAACAGAAACGTGTGCTCTATCACAACAATCAGGTAATCTCGTCAGCTTCAGACAAAGCCAAACTCTTTGCCAAGAACTTTGCAGCTAATTCTACTCCATGCGACCAAGGCCGCCAAACCTCAATATTTCCTCCTGTATCAGAAAACACGCTATGTGATATAGAAATATGTGTACGTGATGTGGCTAAGCTAATCAAAACACGTGATTCCAGTAAAGCAATCGGCCCTGACGGTATTCCAATTATAGTACTCAAAAACTTCAACCGGAACTAGCGCCCATACTTACAAAACTATTTAAACGTTGTCTTAAGGAGAATTGTTTCCCATCTCCCTGGAAAATCTCATCAGTATGCCCTGTATTTAAGAATTCAGGTCATCGTTCATCCCCCTCTCAGTACAGGCCAATAAGTCTCCTGCGCGTTATGAGTAAATTACTGAAATCTGTATTAAATAGAGAAGTAATCAACCATCTCAGCAAAAATAACCTTCTTAGGGACACACAATATGGTTTCCGTTCTGCTAGATCTACAGCAGATGTGCTTAGAGTTATATCTCATAGGATTAGCGAATCTCTCGACGGAGGCAACCTTTCTAGGGCAATTGCTCTTGACATATCAAAAGTCTTGGATACGGTATGGCATAAAGGTTTACTTCACAAGATCTCCAGCTATGGTATAGCTGGAAATGTCTTCTAGATTATTAAATCATTTCTCTCTGATAGGTTCATAAGAGTAGTAGTTGATGGGTATAAATCAGAAGCTCACAGTATTAATGCTGGAGTCCCTCAGGGGTCCATCCTTGGCCTAACTCTTTTTCTGGTCTAAATCAATAGTCTTCCAAATCACATCCTTACATCATTTTCAGACATTTATGCTGATGACACCACTATCTATGGTAGCACATTTCAGACCGTAAACGACCAAGTTCTCTCCGATTCTCTCTCCTCTGATCTTGAGCACGGGGTACAATGGGGAAAGGAGTGGCTGGTTACCTTTAATGCATCTAAAACCAAGCTTCTATCTTTACATCATCAACGTTCTGATCCCCATCTGGCATCAATTGAAATGAGTGGCTCTCGTCTTGGGGAGGCCTCATGTTTTGACAAGCTTCTGGGCATGACATTTACTCCTGATCTTAAATAGAACACGTACATCAATTCTGTTGCAAATGCCGCTGAAAAAATGGTGGGATCCTTCTATCGATCCACTAGATATCTCACTGCTGATGCAATTATCTATCTATATAAGAGACATGTACGACCAAGGACAGAGTACTGTTGCCACATATGGGTAGGAGCTGCTAGAAAGGACTTGTCCTGCTTTGATAGAGTTCAAAATAGACTTTGTAATTTCGTAGGAGATGTCCCTTTCTCTTCCCTGCAACCAATTTCTGACAGAAGAGATGTTACGAGTTTGTCTTTGCGCTATCGCTATTTTCATAGTAAGTATTCGACTGAGCTACAATCTAACAAGAAACACTCGTTTAGCTGAAAACACTATCAATAATTCCCCACTCTTTGTCTGTGCCTTAACCAAAACGTAGATTGCATGAACAAAGGTTCTTTCTTAAAACTGCACTCCTATGGAATTGTCTTTCATTTTCCTGCATAACAATTAAACAAACCCATTGTCCAGGAGACGAAATCAGTAAGAAATACCGATGATGCCGCTAATGGGAGCGGATAAAGAAGTAGGCGTGCTGTGTTGCCAGTAGCTGCAAAAAGGAAGTAATCAGGCCAAAATCACTGCTCAGACAAATTCTTCCAACTAATTTTGCCGCTTCTCAAACGTCAAATGATGTCTCCTCCCTCTCCCACCCACAAGTGACCTGTTTTTATAAGGCGTGATCCCGCGAGACTTCTTTCACTACAAAACGTCACGGCCGCCATGATGGACTCTTTCTTTCTTTCCTGATGCGTGCGATTCACAGGACAGACAGACACGAGGACGTTTGTACGGTAAGCCATTTTCCCCACACTCCCCCCTGATGTCATTATCACAGAGATCTCAAGGGGGTGCTGATCGTATTCGCCGGGTGCTTCTTCGTAAGGGGGGGCCGACACACGCCTCATCTGTGCTTTCGTCTACGGTCTGAGGGTCAAGCATCTCTGTCTTTTCTGGGAGGCTACTGATCTCAGAGTCACTGTTTGATGGTGGTGCTGCAATACAGAGCGATGCCTCGCTAGATTCGCTCATGTTGTCTAGTCATGGTTGCGTTACAAACCGTACGTCTTTAACATGACCGGGCACGCCGTCGACACGCACCGCTTGTGGGCTGATTATTTCAGTGACTCGTCCAACTCCATACCTTATCGTGCACTTGCCTCGCGGGTTTTGATCCACACAACCTCCCTTTTCCTCACTATCTCTCCGGCTACTTCCAGTTCAGGCAGCGGGTTCGTCTCTATGCCCTTCACCATGACGTGATACCTATGCAATGTATCAGCCGGCGCCGTAGAGGGTGAAACATCATCTTTCGGGCTTACATTGTACAAATAAACTGCCTCAAACACTGAGCAGCCTGATCTAGCCGCGATTGTCTTGACATTTCGATAAATCCGTTCAATTTCCACTTGGTACATGAGCGCATCGAAACCTCATATGTATTCCCCAGCTGTCAGTAAATAAGATGTTTTGTTTTAGCATTTGGTTTTGTTGGGTTTTTTTTTAGAGATCCTAAAATTCTTCTCCAAGAAAAGTGACTTGGTAGGGATTGATAAGCACAAGATGTGCCCCTATACGAAAAATTTGGGAACCTGATTAATTAAGTGCTTAAAATTAGCTGGTTGCACGTAACGACTCCAAGCAAAGTGGTAAGTCTTGACTTAATTAATAAACAGGCGTTGGAAAGAATACGAAAATTCTTAAGGGGACCAGTAAACCGATGAGAGGTAGTCCCGAGGCAATCACATATAGCATAATGAAGTAAGAGACAAGCAAAAATATGCCATAGATTACGTAAGAAAGATATAACCTTGTATTTTTTTAGAGATGCATGAATGTGGGATATATCTGCTGGGTCTTAGAAGCTGGTGAGAGAAAAGAAAAATCACAAAAAAATCGGGCAATTAGATAGAATTTAGGCGCAATTAAGGTTGGGCGCGAAAAGTGTTAATTAGTTAGGGGTGACATTTCTAAATCCTCGTCGAAGTTTCAAGAATCCAAGCAAGGAAATCCGAGTGAATCCGTATGAGAGAAATAAAAGGTATATCTTAAACTTCTGAAGCCAACCACAAAGATTTAAGTATATGAGCTTTGGTATGTCCCGTATAAGATAGTTATTGAATTAAAAAAAAACAAAGCCATACTTGATAAGACTAACCATGCGGAAAAAGAGACCAGAACACTTTTGGGACGAAGAAAGTCGTCCATTTCGAGAAAGGTGAAAACCTCTAGTCTGCGGCATATGGGTGGCTGGAAAATAGCTGATGTGAATCATAGGTAAAGACCCTACACCCAAAAAAGTAAAATGCCACGAAGATCAGAAAGGTTCTGATCTTATAAAAAAATAAATAATTGTGAAGTCGGCCGTGAAGGGATGACTGAAAGAGATTTATTTTGTGTTTTTTTTTATTTTTTTAGCCTGATCTTTCTAGCCGTGTGGTTGTGTAGATGTAAAAATAAAAAAATGTACTAAATTTAAAAATGCATACATTTTTTTTGTCAAATATGGAAGGGAGGGATGTTACATGATAAGGGCTGTCCCCTTTTCATGTAAGTATAAAAATGGAGAATTTAGTTTAAAATGAAAATGAAATAGCAATGGGCGAAATTCGAACCTCGTAATCTAGGTTTAGAAATAGATTACGTGTGAGAATTTAAAAATGTAAAACAAACATTTGTTTAGAATATAGATAAATATTTCAAGGAAAGAATGTGAACTCTCAAGTTTGTTATGAAATTTTAAATTGAAAGAATGCAGCTTATAAGATAATGTTTTTAACATATTGAATATAGGTTAAAATCTCTTTTGTAGAAACAGGAAAAGTTTTGGACACGTATGTCCAAAACACGTGAAAGACGGCACATGTTTTAACATGTGTATGACGTCACGGAAAATAGAAAGTTCTAGGAATAGAGAAAAAACTTTAGAGTTAGTCAGTCAGTGAGAAAAGTCGGAGAGAGACAGTCAGGCGTTTAGGAAACGAGACGTCACTTCAAGGAAAAATGTGAGACTTTGAATTCTTGGAAACGGCCGGTCGTGACGAAATAAACCATTATGTGTTTTGTAAAGCTCGTCTTGTCTTATGATTGTTACAAAAAGGTAAAGTGGAATTGTATTATATATTTGTGTTATATGTCTTTACATACACGTCTCAACATCATCATGTCTACACAATGTCCGAACTGTCTGAACACTATGTCCTCACTCAAAGAGCTTTTCTCTTTCTCCTTCCTCAACACGTCTAAGTAAAGAACATTTTAATAACATGAACAATCTCTCTAGAACTCTTAATAAATCTCTCTCACTAAGAAAAAGCATCACTTATAAGACTCTTACTTTATCTATAAGTCTCTTACAACAAATCTCTCTCTCTCTCTCTCTCTCTCTGAGTCTTACAACATCCCTCACTGTAATAAGACTCTTTCTAAGCATCTCTTCCTAAGACTCTCTCAATGAAACCCCTATATGTAACACGTATAGTGCCTCCTTAACTTCCTCCAGAGTTGGTTCATCCCCGAGCTGATAAACTGAGTATGCCCCCTTGGTCAGCCTCAATAGGATGACAAGCGTGGGGTCAGCCTCAATAGGATGACAAGCGTGAAATCGTAGTAATTAAAAATAAGATTTTCCTTAGGGTATTATGCAAATGGTGGTATTAATTAAATGTAAATTTCTTTTGATTAAATGATATTTATAAATGTCATGCTGGAATAAAAATATATATAAGTCTGTTTTCACTATGAAAATTACTTTGGGAAAGTTTTTTTGTATTTTTTTACAGATTAATTAAATTGAGAACAGACTAACAAACAAAGAGGCAATAAGACGACTTTATTAGAATACAAGATTAAAACAAGCAAGGGCGGACGGACGGTCCACAGATTTTTATAATTATTAAGATATTAGTAGTTCAACTTTTGTATTGTATTGTTGGGTATATTTGCTCTTTTCTAATGAGATTTCTTATTCTGATTTTTATTGTAAAATATGTATGGTTTATCGTTTTTACTTTTATTTCAACATATATACGTTTTATCTTTTGTTATTTGTGAAATGTCGCAGGGATATCTTCTGTCTTCTAGTAGATATGCATAGTGTGTCTTTTTTATTCCTTCTACCATGAAATCTGTGCAATTTATAACCTATGATTTTACTTTGAAATACATGTTGTTCAGTTTTTTATCTTCTACAGTGAAATATGCGTGTTTTAATCTGCCGTGTTTAACGGCGAAATTTGCACGGTGTATGTTTTATTTTGTAATATGACATATATACGTTTTATATCTTCCTTCCGTGATATGGGTGAAGTTTATTTTCCCCTTTCTATTGTAAATATTATGATCACGTTTTATTGCTTCTTCTGTGTATTGTTGATAATTTTGTTTCTTTTCACATGTGACAATTCTTTTGACCTCTGTTAAATATATGCATTTTTTTTTAGTGTGACATATGTGCAATATGTAAATCATATTGTAAATTTGCACATACGTTGATTACATTTTGCCTTTTATTAGGAAATATTTGCCGGCTAATATTCTGTCCACTAGTGTTGAATAGGAGTGTTTTAATATGTCGTCTTTTAATAAAATAAGCTTTGTTTTCTATTGTGATATGCATAAGCTTTAATATCTTCTGTGTATCTTCTGTGAAATATGTGTCGATAAGCTTCATTTTTTTTCTGTTAAATGTGATTACTCCATCTTTTGTCTTGTATTCCAACATTACCTGAGAAAATAAAAGTAAATTTATCAACATTATGATCAGTTCAGCTGAACGCAACAATATTAATATTCGTTTACTTTTTACATGATTTCAGACCTGTGTAACAATAGTATCTACTATCATATAAAATCACTTTGTGTGTGTGAGTTCCTTTCTCATAGGTTCCAAAACAGCTGGGCCCATCATTTTGCACATGTCACACAAAGGTAATTTATTTGTCTGGCAGTGTTCTTAGATATGTTTTAATGAAATTTATCCGATAATTATCAAAAATAAAAATATCCGATCCTAAAAATAGTCTGCCTTTCTTATAGATAACACAGAATTTTTACAGCGGAATATTTTACGTTACACAACCAAGGAAGATAATAAAATCTCAGCAAATCATTTCTTCTTAAATCTTTATTATAATCTGGAGATATATCTTGGTGGTAAAGCATTCGACTACATATCGAACAATCGCTTATTCGAGCCCATGTGTACCTCACTGTTTTATTTTGATAATAAATAGTTGAATAGACTCGAGAGACAGGTAATCACCACCTGCCATTCCTACTGTTTATTCACGAGATACATAGATAGAATCCTCATACTTACATGCTCCTGTGATAAAACTACCAAATCTTCTGCACATTAAACAATACAGAGCCCACCTGCGTATCTGGCTATCTCACTATCCTGGACAACCACAACATAACTGAAAACGGCTCTATATGTACAGTTCTATAGGAAACCAGTCTGTAGGCATCTGTTCGTCCACTTTACATCTACCTTACCCCTCAAAGATAAACTGGGATACGCACATGCGGAGATCTCACATATACACAACAAGTGCACTAACACTTCAGACAAATTCTTGCACACTAATACACTTCATAATAAACTTCATACACACCCTCTACATAAACGGTTACCCTAAGTCTACCTTATCTTCACTCAGAAAGAAGAAAACGCGAACGCTATACCATCTCAAATACCTGTTTTCTTAAACTTCCGTTCTTCAACAATTGAATCTTCTCAGTTTTCCGTAGAGCCTTACACGACGAGAAAGTAGACATCGAACTTATTCACGCCGGCATCACCTGGCCACAGTACCCAGCTCGGAAACACTTACCCCACACACCTGACACTTGCTCCCTAGCACACCTACGCATTTCAGATACAGGCTTATGTTCTCATACCTACGTGGTCTATGACTTACAATGCACCAAATGTAACGACTCCTAGATAGGGAGTACCACCAGAACACTGAATCAACACATCAAAGAACATCTAAACACTAGAATCTCCTTGTTCCACAAGCATATTACTTCATGCCACAACACACATGGAGCGTTAGTATCCTTGCCTCAGTCAGAAACCTAGGAAATCTCAGAATTGCTGAAGCACTCCGAATCCCCAAACACAAGCCTTCGCTTAATAATAGACTTGAACTAAGCTCTCCCTCTATCCTTTGATCCTTAATACAAATAACAACAGGATTAATAATAACAACGTTAATAAATTATAAAAATGAAAAGAAAACAGGGAAAAGAGCTATATATACAGTAATATAGGCTTAATCTAAGAGGTATAAGAAAGATGAAAACATCTATGCTGTAGCATAGGGATCGGATTACAATAAGAACATATAACTAGACGCAGATTGAGGAATAAATAAGAAAGAGATAGAAGGTAGATGAAAAGATACATGTAGCGAATATACAAACATAGAAAAAAATGCATACATTTAAAGGTTATATATATGTAAATATCAGAGTATAATACACTTTGAGCATTAATAACGACAAACATATTTCATTAAATATTTAACTAAATTTTTATGGAAGGTTGGTGATTTGAGTAGAATGGAAGTAGAAAGTACGGAGATATGATGATGAGAGTCGGGGTGAAGTAGTGAGATAGAGGGTTGGTTAGTTGTTTGTTTTTGTTTTACGGCATAACAACCCCTTTCGGGTTATTTAATGCCGAATCCAAAGATTTTCAAGAACACTTTTTTTTAATAGAGTATATTTGTTGCTTTCACGTCGGTTTCTATTCAACCCATAGTTGGGTCAGAGTGGACCTGGGAGCAATGGTAATTAAAGGGTGGCTCCACACTCCCCAAAGCCAACTCGCTGGGGCCTCACCACTGGATATAGTTTAAGGTCATATCCAGGAACCCCATTGAGGGACTTTTACCCTCTGCAGGGGGGCAGTCGGCGTATTCTAATGCCTCACCGACAGGGCCTGAGATAGAGGGAAGTAGAGGAAAAGAAAGTAAATAAAAAATAGAATATTTATATATGAGAATTAGATTAAATATCATATAAAAAATAAAATAAGAACAAGTAAATAAATGTGAAAAAGAGATGAGAGAGTTAAAGAGGGAAGGAAGAAGTACGAATATATATATATATATATATATATATATATATATATATATATATATATATACCAGCTGTACCCTGCCACGCATTGCTGTGGCTCAAATTGGCGCAATCGAAAAAGTTCCAAAATGAGAAAAAGCATGTTTCTTATAGGTTTAATTTTCCATTTTGCATGGGTACACAGTTTTTGTTGTTCCATTTTCTTAGCTGATATAGATATTTTCCGGTTTGGTGACTCTTGAATACGTAATATACATTGTCCATGTGACAAAACAGTCAGTTTGTAACTGTAAGGCCCACAATTGTAAAGATTGTTCCCTGTGCTTTGTTGATAGTTATTGCAAATGACAATAAAATTGGAAAGTTCAATTTCCTAAAGTGTAATGATAAATCATAGGAATGCATGGAATGAAGATATATTAAACTGTGAAAGGTCATGTTAAGATTGTTGTTTCTATGATATTGTTTGTTATTTTTTTTTTACTGCAAGCTATGTGACATTGCAAAGCTTGGATTGGTTTATATTTCACAACATGATAATTAGTACACCAAATTTCAGTTGCAATACATGCGGTGGAATCCCTTGCAAATATAGCTATTGGATAATTAACCACTTTATCTGCTTTCACGACAGTGTCGATGGATTTGTATTTGACTACCTCACTTGGAATTTTACATTTAATTATAGCGTTAAGTTCATGGGCATCTTTTTATTGAACTGCAAGAATAGCTCATTCACTCAGTCAAATGGAATTCTTATAATTTGAATATCTGCAAAAACCTTTTAAACTAACTATTCTTTTGATGAAATAAAATACAGAAATTACAGAAGTTAAAAATCAAAGAATTTTGCCCTTAACTCTGATCAGCTGGCACTTTTTCGTACCCAATTTCCCACAAGTGATGCAAAAGTTTTTGTGCGGATCGAACAGTCGGCAACTGTACATGCATATTTTGAGTTAAGTTTAATGTCTTCACATGGAACAAAAAAGTAGAGTATTTGAGGCAAGCATTTATTTCATCTGCTGGTGTTGATTGAAGAATAACAGGTAACATTTGTCTGAAATCTCCTGCAAGCAATATTACTGCATTCCCAAATGGTTTGACATTGCCACGCAAATCTTGCAAGGATCGACCAAGAGCCTCAAGTGATTTTTTGCGTACCATTGTGCATTCATCCTAAGCAACAAGTTTGCATTTCTGCAATATTTTTCCTCATATTGGATGTTTTGGAGATGTCGAACATGAGAATTTTGAAAAATTGAATGTTTTAAAGTAGAATAAATAATTCTTCTACTTGGCAGCAAGGTCGCAGGTATTCCTCATGCAGCAAGGGCTAAGGCTATGTCATTTTGTTACCAAATGGCTGCCAAAATCAATTTAATTAGAAAGGTTTTACCAGTTACTTCTGGTGCTGTTCAAGGTAGCAGTAATTTCCAAATAACTTCTATTCTCACAGTCAGTAAATTAGGTGACTAAAATAGGATTTATCCATGTTTTCACAATGCCTTATTCACTGTAATTTATTTAGGAGACTAAAATAGGATGAGGATTAGAGATGGGCAGATAGAGAGGAAGATATATAGATAGAAAAGAGAAAGTGAGAGGAAAATAGAGAAAGAGAAGGAGATAGAGAGATAAAGGGATTGATAGATAAACAGAGAGAGGGGGAGAGTTAGAAAGAGAGAGGGATGAGACAGAGGAAAGAGATAGATGGAGTTAGAGAGAGAAAGGGTCTCAAAGAGAGATGGAGAGGGTGATATAGAGAGAAATATAGATTGAGAGAGGGAAAGAGAGAGATGGATAGAGAGAGATATTAAGAGAGGATGAGGGGGAGAGAAACAGAAGATGAACTACACTTCACCGTCTGTTTCCTCGTTCAGTAGAGAAGAAATCTTTCGAGACTGAGGCAATTTTGTTATTATCCAGAGTACCCCATTTTTGGGGGGGCTACATTTTCCCCACATTAGAAACCGACCGGGTTATCTGTACTTTCACTTAACAAATTAATAAAAGAAAAACATATTGTAAAATTTGAATTTAACATGAAAATACTATTTTAAAAAATAGCACGATAACATAAGTGCATAAGTGCCACTTTAGGTACTCCTTGGGCGTTGAGTTCCATGGCGACCAGCATAATTATTTAATGGTCGCTCCCTTAGCCCCCCCTAGTCAAGGCTAATGCATGCGCACGTAACATTTTTTTTATTTACTGACGTTGGCTTAGTAACTAAACGATTTATTGATAATTTCGTAAGCCTTAAACGCATGCCGGAAGATTTAAATTGGTTCATTATTGTTGTAATGAAAAAAAAAAGTTTCATTCAACACAAAACCAAAAACACATAATCATGATAAATGATTTATTATTGTATTCATTGAAATTTACTAATTTTTAAATAAAAAAGTAAAAAAAAAATTTAATAAAAAAAAATAGTTGCTTATGTGCGCATAAAAAACTTTTTCTTTTTTTTTTAGATTAGGTCCACCTAGGAATCCCCCCCAACCTCCAAATCTTAAGAACAGCTTCCGGAATAAACACCACTTTTGGAGGGGGGGCTATTTGCAAAATTTAACTGATATTTGTTGTCAGCATACCCACCCGAAAATACTATTAAAAAAAGGGAGGGGTTCAGTGCCCGTGGCAGAGAAGTAGATTTATTTATCAATAAAAGCTGCGGAGAAGTAAATTTATTTATCAATAATGTAAATATTTACCCAAAAAATTATCCCGAAGTTTATTGCAAAAACGTTTTGTTTTCGCACTATTCCACAATTTGTTCATCCGCACATGTAAATTAAAAAATATTTGTAAAAGTGAGAAGTTATCGGTTAATGATTTATTTTTTTTTATTTATTTATTTATTTTTTTTTTTTACATTAAGTCCACCTCCACAAATGTTAAGAACGGCTTTCAGAATAAACACCCTCAACCTCTCCATGTTAACAACGGATTTCGGAATAGACACCATTGGGGGATATTTAAAAAAAAGAGTCGATAAAAGTCGTCATTTAAAAAGAAATTTAAAATCAAATGTTTGTAAAAGTGAGAAATTATTAATAAATGTTCAGTAACATTTTTCGGTGCTAATGCAGAGAGTGATCCGCGCTATTTTTTAAATCGTGTTTTTTTTTATTCCAACCAATCTTATATCGAAAAACAAAAAAAAAAACTCAAAAAGCAAGCGACAAACGTTTTTTTGGGGGGCCTTATATAATAATTAAAAATGTGTAAATTAAAAAATTTGGAAGATAAACAAATGAATTATGTTTTTTTTTTTTTACTTACTATACAGAAAATGAAATCTTTCGTCAATTCGTGGCTGTGAAATGAATCGAACCGGAAGTTCAGTTTTATCAACAGAACAGATTCGCACCACGGTGAAAAAAAATATATTTATTTTATTTTATATTTTAATAATTCGCGAGGTAAATTTATTTTAATAACATAAAAACATGCCTCGACCTTAAAGATGGGTTGTCTGAAAATTTCAAATAAATTGGTAACGTAGAAATATGGTTTTATTCGTTTGGAACGAACCAAATTTACATTTATATATATATATATATATATATATATATATATATATATATATATATATATATATAGGGAGAGAGATGATGAAGTAAGGAAATACCAAATATTAAGACACAACCAAAAATTTTAAATGTATGAAAACTAACGTAATAATATTAAAGCCACAAAATAAAAAAAAACAATCAATTAAACACAGTTAGTTTCTTTTACGCCTTAACATAAAGAAATAAAATTAAAAATAATAAAATATTGTCATAACAAATAAGCATTAAGTACGTCTACCTCCCTTATACCATAAATTACCCAAATTTGACAGCGTTACTAAAAAATCTTGCTGCGTTGCTAGTATTAAAAAAATAAATAATTAAAATACATTATCACAATAGGATAATAAATCCGATTATAAGACTATTTTCTGGTAAAAACAGAAAAAAAACATTACAAATAATAAAATATAGCCAATAATAATAATAATAATAATAATCATAGTAATAAAAGAAGCATCCCCATTTACCAATCATAACTGACTGTGGTACTAGCATTTTGCTGCGGTTCTGATTCCTTCTACTATTACTAAACAATACTCTTCTTTTCGTTTTGAAAAGGGGATGATTTCTCACGAAAATAATCAAATTTCCACATCACCAACGGACTTTATATACCCCGGATATGCCAGAAGCTTTTCTGATGTTTATATAATAAGTAGAAGAGTGAGATAAATAATTAGACATTTCTTCACTGTTTTTGCTACTCGAGTATATTTGTCTATTTGTTTATTTGTTTTTACTTTCTTTCCCTTTCTCTTTCCCGTTTTTTTCCACATTGTTCTCGGCTTTATAAATTTTCATATATATATATATATATATATATATATATATATATATATATATATATGTATATATATATATATATATAGTAATTTATAAAATATATATGGCGATTAAGCTACACTGAATATTCCGCTTTTCATCAACTCTAGGATTCTTCAGGCTTATGCGCCATATATATTTTATAAATTACTAACTAGCTCTACCTACGTATTGAGCACTTTTGAAGTAAATACTTTAAGTTTATGCATTAATCTATACTTTCGTATATCAATTTTATGTGAGTAAATTAAGTAGTTATATATATGCATATATATATGTGTGTGTGTGTGTATGCGTGGTTTGTTGAAGTGTCTCTTAATTATTTACTCGTTTGATCCTTCTCCCAACTATAATTATTCAATATGAAAAATGGAGACCACCTCCCTAAAAATAATGTCAATCTGAAGTTTGTAGTAAACGTAGATTTGTAATATTAAACATTCAAATAAGCATTATTTGTTGTTTCCCTGCATGTTCTCCAGAAACGGTAATGTAATAATAAAGTTTCATATACAATAATAAAGTTTCATATACAATAATAAAGAAACGGTAATGTAATAATAAAGTTTCATATACAATAATAAAGTTTCATATACAATAATAAAGAAACGGTAATGTAATAATAAAGTTGCATATACAATAATAAAGTTTCATATACAATAATAAAGAAACGGTAATGTAATAATAAAGTTGCATATACAATAATAAAGTTTCATATACAATAATAAAGAAACGGTAATGTAATAATAAAGTTGCATATACAATAATAAAGTTTCATATACAATAATAAAGAAACGGTAATGTAATAATAAAGTTTCATATACAATAATAAAGTTTCATATACAATAATAAAGAAACGGTAATGTAATAATAAAGTTTCATATACAATAATAAAGTTTCATATACAATAATAAAGAAACGGTAATGTAATAATAAAGTTTCATATACAATAATAAAGTTTCATATACAATAATAAAGAAACGGTAATGTAATAATAAAGTTGCATATACAATAATAAAGTTTCATATACAATAATAAAGTTTCATATACATACCATTGTTTACTCGCATGAACATGGAAGAGCTTTAATTGCTTCCTCAATTCTGTCCAATCCTTTAATTAAATTGTGAGAAAAAATTAAGTAGACATAAGAAATATTCAGCATAAAAGTTTTATAATTTTGAAATAGCAACAACTAAAACGAAATTAGTTGAGCAAAGCACAATTGCACAATATTGTTCATGACTATTTCTAATTACTGCGTTTCTCTTTTCCTCAAGGTTTTGTCAGTATAACGATATCAATATCTATACACATGCAGGCGACAACCGTTGTTTTTATAACCAACTTTATGTATGCTCCTACAAATTTAGGTTTTTGTGTATTGATATTCATATTAAACCCCCGTTTTTCTATTTATAGAAGAAAATACAACTTTTTTCTATTTATAGAAGAAAATACAACTTTTTTTTATTTATAGAAGAAAATACAACTTTTTTCTATTTATAGAAAAAAATACAACTTTTTTTTCTATTTATAGAGAAAATACAATTTTGTTAAACATTGATCGCGTAGTTGCATTAATTTGTAAAAAGATCTAATTAATTTGCATATTCTTTTAAACAATCATTTTAAATAATTTCTCTATTAGTATTTTGGGTTTACTTATGAGATGATCATCTTTAGTTAACTATTATGAGTAATTATATTCATGCAGATATTCTATATGATTTATACTTACATAATAGTTGCGTAAGTAGGTTATAATAAACACAAATATCTTTTTATATATATTTAGGTATGCATATATATATATTTGTCTAAAAAATTGTGCTTACCAAACTCCTCTGTCAGAGTTTTGTCTACAGATATGAAACTTAATATATCAGATACTTGAACCCATGCAAAACTTTATATTTGGGTATTAGCCGGACAAATCGGTACAAAATGTAGAAAATAAAAAAAATGGAATTTGCCAGGTGACGGTCGAACAGCTGCATTACGGATATACACGCGCAACGCAATTGCTGTTGGTTCAGTATTTAATTTTTAGTTTTGCAGCAAACATGTCTTTATAGCGCAGGCATTAACGCCAAAGGAAATAAGTAAATCGTAAGCTAAATGTTTTAGTTTCGATTCTCGGTGATGGCGCATGAGTCATTTTTTTAACTTATTAAATCCTTACTATATACTGGGTCCAATATAATATAATAATAAATACGAAATCCGCATAAATCAAATATCATATTTAAGCGTATTTTACAGCTGGGCTATGCTAGATGGCCAGTTAGTTTTATTACACGTATTTTGCAAGTTAATTTATAAATCTAAATGTGTAGAAAAAGAAATATGTAAAAAAAAAAAATCAGATTTGAGATGACGATGTGCAATTCGTATTATTTGGAACTTTTGGATGACTTTTCCCATATTAGTTGTTATTTACAAAATATATGGACCAACATTTCTGTATGCGTATCATTTTAATGTAAAAACTCGATAAACTGTAGAATTTCGAAGTGAACAATTTATTTTATCTCCGAGGGTAGATTTTTCTTAATTAAGTATTAATTTTATTCTTAGTTGTCGAATTTACATGAGAATTAAACCTTCGTCGACCAGATGAAATCAGCCTATCCTCGTGGCTTAAAGGAGGATTCTATTTGAAAATCAATCAATAGTTTAACATACAAATTCAAAGATTCAAAAGATGCAACTGAAGTAGGTCGGAGGTTATATCAGTCGAAATAATGTGACAATAACAAGCAAAATATGAATATATTAGTGCTAATAATCTAAATTATACAAAACTAGAAAACTCACTCGATACTCATGGAAAATCGCATAATCTTTTCATGACAACATGACTTGAACAGTTAAACTAAGATCCAATGAAAGTAAGGAAGACACAAGACTCCTTTTTCATAGCGTGTGTCTCAATCATCATGGTGTCTGATTAGGATTTTTCATCTTCTAGATTCAATTGCTGCACAGCGTAAAAGATAGCTTCTGTGTGACTTCCGATTTACTTGATCGGCTAATCGTTGATACAGACACTTTTATACTCTTAAAATATTCAAACAGAAAAAAAACCGATTGCTTTTCAATAGCTCTCACATAAACAAGTCCCATGGAATCAAAATCGCTTTGAAAACTGCCACCAAACGGTTGTAAAGGTTTTATAGAAAATATGCACGGGTCGTGCGCAAACTATTAAATTTAAAGTAAATTCGTTCGCATAGATTTTTAAGAATGACAGAATAACAACTGTGATAATGCCTACGAACCATTATAAAAATGAAACTGAAATTATCGCATCATCATTTGCTGAAATCGGAATTTTTGACAAAATTTAAAAAAAATAATAAAAATAAAGGGCATTATATTGCACTCTTTGAAATAAGTACACACACCTTGGAAAGTTTCTTCTATTACTGAAAATACTCTAAACAACACTCATATTTACGTACCGGATGTTGCCAAACTCATATAGAGACTTGATGCCAATAAAGCAACTAATTCTGACAACATTCTCGTCATTGTGTCATAACTAGAACTGTTCCTTAGAAATTTGTTCAACCATAGCTTCCAGGTGAAATGCTTTCTATCTTTCTACATAAAAAGACTCATCGTTATTGTCATCATCAGCAGCAGTAGTGACATCATCAGTTATACACCTCTGTTAATATATATATATATATATATATATATATATATATATATATATATATATATATATATATTACATTGGAGTCACCACATTCAAGGTTTGAAGACCACTTAATGAGTTTACGGTAGTCACTGAGAATTACACTAAGTTTACGGTAGTTACAGCCATTGCACAAATACAGCATGTATTCCGCCGGCTTGTACATCATAAGTCAAATACAAATAAGCAAAAATTCGTAGAGTAAATTGTAAGAGTGAAATAGCAACAGCCAAAAGAAAGCATGTGGAAATAATCAAGGAACACATAGAATCGCAAAAAATAGGAACTCATGATTTCTGGAAAATCTATAATAGTGTGGTGAATAAAGGCCAATCAGTAATTTCTCCACTAAGCAACAATCAGAACGTCGCATGCACGGCAATGGAGAAGGCGGAACTGCTTGCTCGGCAATTCGCCTCCACCTCCAACTCCAACTCCAACTCCAACTTAGAGCTAACGAAACTTCCCTCGAAAATTTCCCAATGCGGACTGAAGCCACATTAGATTATGTAAAAATCACCCCTTCTCATGTCCGCGATATCATAAAAAGCTTAGATAGCTCAAAGGCGTGTGGATCTGATATCATCCCTGCTATACGAATTAAAAAATGTTCAGCCGAGCTAGACCCCATACTTTCCAAGCCCTACAATACATGCCTAGCTGCATCTTGCTTCCCTAATAGCTAGAAGACGGCTTTTGTGGTATCAGTGTACAATTATCGCCCCATTAGTCTCCTTACCCTCTTCGCTAAAATCTTTGAAAAATTAATTTTCCACCTCGCAAAAGCAAATCTTCTCTCTGATAAACAGTAATGATTCAGGCAATGTCGTTCTACTGCAGATATTTTCACATTCATCTTTGAACACATTTACCATGTACTGGATAAAGCAGGCGAAGCCAAGGCTGTAGCGCTTGGTACATCCAAGGCCTTTAACAAAGTCTAGCACGAAGGGCTGCTTATGAAAATTAAATCGTACGGTATAACTGGAAGTATACTAAATATGATTAGATCCTTCTTAGACAATAGAAGCATAAAGGTTGTTATTGACGGATGCACATCCAAGCAGCATAACATTAATGCGGAAGTGCTTTGGGGTCGATAATTAGGCCATTATTATTCCTGATATTCATAAACGACCTCTTTGATTATATTGTGTCCGAAATGAGTATATTTACTGATGATACAACGCTCTATAATATGCATGAAGGAAGAACAGGTGTACATAAATCTAAGACAATGGCAGAATCGTTAGAAAATGATCCGTAGATTATAGTGGAATGGGGGCACAAATGGATGGTGACATTTAATGCTAGTAAAACTAAGCTGCTCTCCTTTAACAATTACAAGACGTTTCTCCATAACAAATAACACCCTGCCTGAAAATTCTACCTTCAAACTCCTCGGCCTAACATTTGCGGACAGTATGAACTGGAACAAATACATAGAGGACATTGCAAAGAATGCTGCAAAGAAGGCGGGTTCCCTCTATCGAGCTAGAAGATTAAAACCGTTTTACAGACTGTCGATTCTTCTGAAAACCTACAAGCACTGATTATAACCGTGTTAACAATCACTTTCAGCTATTCACTTTCCATTTTTTTCAAATCTTTTTTTCTAATTTTTAATATTCTAGAAAATAACATTCATACTAGAAAAAGACTGTGTTTTTAATACATACCGACAGTTAAGATATTCATCTCGCGTGTGAAAATGATTCGGAACCATCCGGGTTCTTTGGAGTAAAACGTAGTTCCACGGGCGAAGAAGACTTTATGATCAAAAAAGTATTCGAACAAATCCTTTTCGGCATCTTCTGTGTTATCTTTCATAAACTGAAAATAAAGAAAAAGAATAAATCTATTTAAACTTATTCTTTGAAATGAATGGCTCTCGTCTTCAGGAGGCCTCAAGGTTTGACAAGCTTCTGGGCTTGACCTTTACTCCTGATCTTAAATGGAACACGTACATCAAATCTGTTTCCAAGGCCGCTAGAAAAATGGTGGGATCCTTCTATCGATCCAGTAGATATCTCCCTGCTGATGCAATTCCCTATCTATATAAGAGCCAGGTACGTCCAAGGATGGAATACTGTTGCCACATCTGGGCAGGAGCTGCTAGGAAGGACGTTCAAAATAGACTTCGTAACCTTGTAGGAGATGTCCTTTTCTCTTCCCTGCAAGCTCTATCTCACAGAAGAGATGTTGCGAGTTTGTCTCTGATGTATCGTTATCTTCATGGAAAGTGTTCGACTGAGCTTCAATCTATGGTACCCCCTCGCCAAACCTTCACAAAAAACACTCGTCAACCTGAAAACACTATCAATAATTCCACCTACTCTTTATCTGTGCCTACATCTAAACGTAGATTCCACGAACAAAGCCTCTTTCTTAGAACTGCACGCCCGTGGAATTGTCTTCTATTTTCCTGCTTTCCGGCTGACTACAATATGGTTGTCTTTAAGTCCAACGTAAACAAGTTCTTGATGAGTCGTTCCATATAAGTTAACAAATTTACCGAATTTCCATTACAAATAATTACTATATTGTCCAATTTCTAGTGTACACTAATTAAACCTTATCCTTACGTGGCCTCTTGGCCTTGATAATGTGGTGATGCCATATGTAAAAAAATACTTAAAGAAAGGAATGATTAGAAGATGAGTTATGAGATTCGAGCATGAGACGTAATTTCATCAAAGGTTTCTAAATTGGTATAGCGTTTCCAACTATGGTATACAATGATTACATGTTTCTCTTGTATCTAGAAAATTATTTCTCGTGTATCATATCAGCCAATTTTCTTCCTTGTATATAACTGCATCAAGTTATAATCTAATCGCTCGGTATGACAGCAAAACCACGTCTGGTCATATTTTGTCATCCACAGACAAACTATTCAGTCACCTTTCCGCCTCTTTTTTCATTTTGCTATTATTTCTCCAAATCCATTTACGAGTTCAGGGTTCTATGCTGTTTGGAATTACAAATAAGCGGCATCATTTATAGAAAGCAATCCTAAAAGTCACGCCTAAATCAAAACAATTAAATTCCCACACAGAATCGTGATCTGAAACATAATAAAAAACGAACATCAAGTGATAGGATTAAGAAAAAAGAGTAATAGATTGTAGCATAAGACGTTTTAAGATATATCCTTCGTATATATGTGGTTTTAATTTGCATATGAGGGAAACAACAGCAATAGAAATGTGGCACTATGGCTTCTGGGAGATTCAACCTCTAGGCCAAGTGGGGTGAGACTGGAACTGTAAGCTAATTGTGAAACTTAATAGAAAGTATTACTATAATTTATACGGACCTTCATTACGTTAGCTGTATATTCACCAGTAAATATGAAGATGTTTATGTATGTCCGAATTGGTCATAAAAACCAAGCAAAAGATAAAACAATAATTGTTTTCATTTAAGTTTCGAATGATGAAAAATCATCAATTTTCCATAACTCTTGATATTTAACGAAACACGTCAAGCCAAAAGAGTGACCCTATGTGACTCTGGTCAAGTGTAAGGTTGTAAGAACAACACGTGTCTTCAAAGTACGATTGATATGCAACCCCTCTAGCATAGACAGTTGACCAATCGTTTTCTTGCCAGATTCGGCGTGGTGAGCCTTGATTGGTGGACGATGGAGATCGCTTTCCCCGATCCAACCACTGCCCTTAGTATAAAGCACAGTTGTACACCCGAGTTTTCCCGTCCAGGTGAGTGGAATTGCAGAGAGACAGTATTTTAGTTGCCAAAATACGACTTACTATCTTTTCATCTTTGCTCTGAATTACTTCAAACTAAATAATTAATTCATCGCTGGTGCCAATCCTTGTCCATAAAATTGAACGCTATGGTAAAGGCCAGATAAGTTCTACCTTGCTGTCAGTCATCGCCATCACGGAAGTGTATTCCGCTCGCATTTAAAGCATATTTCTTTTCACTTCAACTTCATCGTCTCAATCGTGCTCAACAGATACCAAACTCGGGAGTTGAGCAAATTTTGAAAAAGATTTTATTTTACATTACGACTCTACGTCAGTAAGTAGTGATTAATTTAGCTAGTATGAATTTTGGCGAGAACCACATTAGTACATGTCAGGATAACCTGGCAGCAAACGATAATATATCCAGTGGCATGTGGCATAATGCAATTGAAGCATAGGGCAAAGGTCAGACTCCCTAGAGAAAACATCGCACGATACGAGAAATTATGTCACGTGTTTAAACGTGAGGAAAACCATATTTCCTAATTAGTCCCACTCGAGAAGCGATGCAGACGAGACCCATCCGACGATGTAGAACTACCCTAAGCGAATATTACCTCGACAGTCTGTTCGTCGTCGTACATTCTTAAAATTCGCTAGTGACATAAAATAAATAATTTATTAGCTACGTGGTATCTCCCATCCCCCATCAGAAAATTCTCTCTCTAAATAAAACCTTTGAAAACTCAACAAATCGCCACTGTCTTTCATGGACGAGTAGTGTTTTTTTGTCTAGCTAAATAAACGGAATGGTCAACAACCACGAAAGGATCACAGCTCACACAAGCAAGAACAAAACGTGAACGGTTTTGCGCGATTCAGAACTAGCATGTGCGATTTGATCGCTCTCTAGTGTGAACATGTGCAATCTACACGTTAATGAAAACTACAATGCGCGATCGCTCGTTTATTATGAAATCTAAGCAGTCGGAAATGAAATATTCGCACGAATTAAAATATTGCGCTGTCTTCCTTAAAAATCATGACGGTTTAAATTTCCAATAATATAAACAAACACAGGCGTTTTTCTTCTTACTTTGTTTGACGATTCAAAAAATACAAACATTTCCGTACCTCGTTTTATTTGGATTCTTCGAACTACTGTTCTTATTTTGAGTGTTATTTTCACAACGTTTCGGTTGATGTAACCTTCAACTTTCTTCAGGTGTATCCTGCCGAACTCAGGAATGTTTCTGTCGAACTCGGGAATCTGGACTAGATTTCGAAAACGAGACCCTTTATTTATTCCACGTAGTACAAATTTCCGAATTGGACAAAGACATTCCCGAGTTCGACAATATACAACAAGATACACCATGAAGAACGTCGTAGGTTACATCGAATGAAACGTTGTGAAAATGACACTCAAGGTTAGAAGAGTAGTTCAAATAATGCGAATAATCAAGACTCGTCTAAAAAATTCAGAAATATAATTTTATCTCCCTAACTGTTGAAACATCGATCTCTCAATAATATACACACATCATCAAAAAACATGTACATATTCACATCTACTTCATAACGAAAACTAATTCATGCGAGAATATTGTTCAGTTCACGTCAATATTCTGTTTATTTTATTTTGCTATTTATATATTTGTTTCATAGCTTTCACCATTTCTAAATAATATATTTTATGTACTCTCAAGAATCAGTGTTGTTTATCCTGCATGTAGTTTTGATTATATTGTTTTGTTTTTTAATTCAAAATAAAATCCTGAAATTGATTAGGATTTTACATAATTTTACTTGATTTTAAGTATCTATGCACGACAGGTTACGGCGCTTACCTTGCTGAAATTGGCCTAAATGAAGTCGCCCCCACCAGACTTATGAATGCGAACTCCTAGTTTTTCAAGTCGTTTAGTTGCGATTCCGTATTGTATTTCCATCTGTTTATGTACCTTTGGGAAATATTCCTTCTCAAACCAATCTGAATTAGAAAATAGAAAATAATGCAAATTAACGCAATTTCGAATCTCATATTTTAAAAAAACTTTTTCACTCCAAAGTTGCAGGGATACTACGAGGGGCGTGCAATAAGTAATGCCCTTGACCCACTTTCCATAGGAGTAGAGCAACGAAACTTGGTACAGTTATTAGTCTTTCTCTACATAGGAACCACCCAGAGTTATGCATTTCTCCCATCGCTTGATGCAGCTCTGGAGATCGTTTTTGTAGAACACCCCGGATTGGTCCTCCAACCACGACGTGACTTCAGAAATCAAGGCTGCATCATCTGAGAAACGCTTTCCTTTCAAAACAACTTCATGGCTGGGAAGAGGTGAAAGTCAGAGGGTGAAAGGTCAGGAGAGTATGGAGGCTGGGGAAGGATTTCATAACCACAAGCCCGTGCTTTTGATCTGGCGACAGCGAGTTGTGGACCGGAGCGTTGTCCTGCAGGAGGAAGGTACATTTGCTGATCTTGCCCCGCCTCTTGATTTTAATAGCTTCCCTTAATTTCCTCAAAAGTGAAGCATAATAGGCTCCTATAATTGTGGTACCCTTTGCCAGGAAATCTGTCATCATTACTCCGTCCTGGTCCCAGAAGACTATGAGCATGCCCTTGCCAGCGGAGGGCTGCACCTTTGCCTTCTTTGGAGGTGATGAGTCCAAGTGCCTCCACTGCATTGACTGGGCTTTGGTCTCTGGATCATAGTGATGGGCCCAGGTTTCATCCTGTGTAATCAGTCTTTTGAAAAACTTTGACTCATCTTCTTGGCACATCTCCAAATTCATCCTCGAGCACTCGACACGTTCTCGCTTCTGGAATGGTGTGAGCAACCTGGCAGACACCTTATGTATATGCAAACGGTCATGAATGATAGTTTCCACAGACCCTGTACTAATTTTGATATCTTGGGCTATTTGGTGAATAGTAATGCGCCGATCTTCCAAAACGGCAGTCTCAACTTGACGGACAAATACCTCATCAGTGGCAGAAGGAGGGCGACCAGGTCTGGGAGCTGTTTCCACAGATTTCCGACCATATTTGAATTCACGATGCCAGCGTTTTACAAGGTCATATGATGGGGCATTATCACCATAAGTTTCTTTCATTTCATCAAAAGTCTCCATCTTTTCAAATACAAAAACCGGATCACTGCTCGACATTGAACAGGCTCCATTTCACACCTGACTCAGTTCAAACACCTGTAAAACAGAAACCACAATTAGTTCAGAGTTGTAATTTACCACATAACACATAGAGATATATATCATTGCACATGCAAAATTTCAGCTATATCAGACAACGGGAAGTGGGTCAGGGGCATTACTTATTGAACGCCCCTCGTATGTAGGGAGTTCAGCAGCGAGATGTCCGTTCAGATTACACTTTAACTTCTGCATGTCAGTACAGTTGGAAAAGCAGGAACCCGGAAGGAAGTTCCACAGTCTAGTAGTCCTGGGGAATAAACTATTAGAATAGAAGGCGTTCTTTCTTCTATGGATCTCTGTTGTGTAGAGGTTGGGTTTTACTGCTTTTCAGGTTTGTCGGGGGTATTTACTCGAAAGGGTACAAGTGCTTGTAGTTCGTCGGAGCATTCACCACTGTAAATTTTTGAAAATAATCCAAAATGAATTTGATTCATTATAGGTTATCGGTTCGAAATCATTAGACCAGTTCAACCAGCAACTGCACAAGATTTCAAAAGAAAATATACTTTATCTTCTAATCTTTATATGTTAGAATTTGAGTTACTGGTTGAAGAATTCGCATAATATAAAATTCAAAAATAAAAAAAATGTAAATTATTTTAAAACTTGGGAGAATTTCTGAACAGACATCGCATCTGTAATTATCTTCGTCAGTCGGTTCCTCCTTAATGTTGTCATTAGTTCTGGCTTCTAACTTGACGTTGGAAATCTAAGAATTCAGTAACATCGCAACATTTTCTTATATTTAAAAATGTAAAATTGAAGGCAGAATCGAAACAGTAAACTCGATGTTTTCAGTCTCATCCCTCTCCAACTAAACAAGTAGAACTTTTGTTAAGAGGCCTTTGTTTTCTTACATTACGAATAAACAAAACTGAAATTAGAATAAGCAATTTATTTTCACCATTTTTTCAGATTATAAAAGGTAAACATTTTCATTATAAATACAGCAAAAATATAAAAGAATTACAATTAACACCAAAAGTTTGTTATTAAGAAAGACTTTAAATTTACAAATTCACTAACCTCGTTTATACAGAAGTTCTATCTGTTTGTCATGTTTATAAAAATATACAGAAATGTCATCAATTAAATAAATAATATTATTATGTATCACGGTTACATAATTAGCTTATTGTTGTTTAAAACCACTGTTTAATCAAAATTACTAGTGGAATATTGTGAACGTTCTTATTAAAATTATTTACCTGTATCCTTTAGCAAAGATGTCAGCCAGTCTTGAATGAATAAGGGGATTGCGGAAAAGAATGAAACCCTCCGGAGAAATTTCAACAGCTGGCTGTTTTTCGAATGCAGGACACCACAACGGAAGCCAGATAAACCCAAATCCTGAGATAAAATAAATACAAATAACACTACAATAGTCTTCAGATGAGCAAAGAAATAGAGAAAGCACTAGATAAATCAAATATTGCAATGCCATCTATCCCGGGTTACACCGGTTTATTGAAAATTGTGATTTTGCTGTCAAGGTTAGTTAGAGCAAAAAGAATTCAAGGGTTAAGTTGCTAATGTATATCAGACTCAATTTCTAGAGTCGACGATAGTACTTAGAATAGGTGAATCGGGTACATATGAGAGAGAACGTAGAAAGAAAGAAAGGAAGAAAGAAAAAGTAAGAGAGAGGGCAGGAGAGAAATAGAGGAAGCTATATTTTCTCTCGCATGCAAGTCCGTTGGTTTTCTTAGTTTGAATGGAACGGTTGAGATTTCGCTGAGATGCAGAAGAAAGAGGCGTAAAGACAAGTCAGCCAACAAAAGATAAATACAGAACTGCTAAGACTCAAAAAGAATAAAACCAAGCATTCAAAATTAAAACCGAGCCTTTGTTCATTTATTCGTCGTTTACAGGTCCGAAGAGTCGACACAGAAAGAAATCAGGAACTGAAGTATGTCGAATTAATTGCATGTTATACACACATGAACACACATATTAAATTAGACGATAGACGTCTAATACAGGTCCATACATAGTCGGACAATCATGACTGCGCACACACCTATACATAGATATAGACATGGAGACACGCGTACCCACATGTATATCACACGTAAATATACGTTTCATGCACACGCCGCTCGTATAAAAGATACGTAATGAAAGACATACATGCCACAGACAATACTCCCCCCCCACTACGCAACAATGCCTCCCCACGGGACAGAGTTAGACACCAGGGTCGTTTTTTAACGTGGAGAAAAGGTACAAAAATAAAAATTGTCTCAGTCGTGAAGGATTTCTCCTCCACCGAAAGAGAGCAAGAAATAGAAGTGCAGCATCTGAAGAACAGATACTACACTTTGATCTTGTCCCGAAGGCCAAGAAGAAAAGTAACGTATATAAACAATCGACAGGTAAATTGATGGAAAACTAACGGAAAAATAAAATAGACAAAGAAACGGAAAAGGTAACGAATAAAAACAATCAACGCATAAAGCGATGTAAAATAAAGGGGCAATTAAATGGTAAGTGTAACAGACAAAGTAACGGATACTAAAACTCGATGAATAAAGCATGGAATAAAATGGAGGAAGTAACAAACAATGTAACGGAAAAAGTAACGGATAACAAAATTGACGAATAAAGCGGTAGATTAAAAGGGGAAATAACACATGAACACAGTAGCAGACAAAGTAACGGATGTAAGTGACCGACAAGAAAGGCGATGAAAAAGGGAGGAATAAAATTTGCAAAGAAACATTAAATAATGATGAACAAAATATAAACTAGACAGGTTATCCGGCAAAATAATGAGTAGCTTAATATCAAATTTGAAGCGTTACGCACGAGGTAACGCGGAAAATAAAGCAAAACGTCTAGAGTAACTTTAACAGGAAATGGATTATTACATCGGATATGGGTTTTCAGGACATAACAACGGAATCCGAAAAGACCAAAATCTCTAAAATAATTAAGCAATTATAACGCATTTGGGCTGGTGCATCTGCAACTAGTCTCTCGCTCCTTGACAGGGTTCAAAAGAGAATCGCAAACCTGATAGGCCCTGAACTGGCATCTAAGCTTCAGCCTCTGTCCCATCGACGAAATGTTGCATCCCTCTGCCTGTTCTACAAGTATTTTAGTGGTGAATGCTTTGATGAACTGCAAGCACTTGTGCGCCCACGACCTGAGCACCCTCGACAAACCCGACAGACTGCTGATTCCTACCCCCACACTGTAGAGATCTCTAGATGTAAAAGATCTTTCTACTCCAATAGTTTCTTCTCCAGAACCGCCAGACTTTGGAATTCCATTCCGGGTCCCTGCTTCCCCAACAGTACTGACGCGCAGAAGTTCAAGTGTAACGTGAACCAACATTTTTCTGCCCAAATCCCTACATAATAACCCGGTAGTTGTTGCCCCTGATAGTAGCCCTCTACATCAAAGTGGCAAATTTGCCTTGTTTGGGGTGAAAATGTAATAAAAACATAATTAAAAAAATACTCTTTAACAGTAAAAGATATAAAATAGGCAAAATAACGGACAAATAAACCAAATATTAAATGGACAAATTAATTAATACAATAAATAAGCGATTCAAGCCACTGAAGAATAAGGAAAATATAAAATGGGCAGAGTAACAGAAAAAATATCGAGTGGACTAATATAAATCTTTAAGCGTAATGGACAACAAGAAAAATAAAATAAGACGAGTCAACAAAGAAAGTGATATCCAATAAGAAATTTAACGGACAACATAAATAAAACAAATATGAGTTGGACAGATTGACGGAAAAAAGTAATAAAGACGCGAATATTGATTAGGCAGAATAATGAACACTGTAATGGGTAACCAAAGAAATAAAAAAAAACAGACAGTGTAACGGATAAGTAACAGAAAACTAATGGGCCCAGTAAAGGACAAAATAATCGCGATGCTTCCATTCTGTCTCAAGAGACAATAGACAACACTGTATGGGAAGATATGTATGTAATTGTGAAGAAAGCCTTACACAATCCTCAACCACACCTCTCATGAATTGGTACTGCTTGATTCCAGGAGCAAGGAGAGACTCAAGAAGACTGCAGATAAAGCCGAGATAAGCGGAGAACACATACAGCACCTGAAATTCCTAAATTGTCACCCATTTTAGTATTGACCAAGCTCAACGTTGTTTAACTTCGGTGATCTAACGGGAACCAGTGTGTGAACGTGGGTTAAACTAATTAATAGTGGTCCGAATAAAATATAGAGAATAAAACGGGGTAAATGAACGGGAAAGTGAATGTAAAATGGACAGCGTATCGGACAAAACTATCTAATGAAGACTATGATAGAAAAAGGAAATGTAAACGAAAATAGTAATTTGAAAATCAAGTGGAAATCATAACGGACTAAGTAACACGACTCGGAGATCGAACATCGGATACCGCAAAATAATTCTGTTTTTATTTGCAATGGTTTTCCTGATTGTTTTATTTTAATCGGCTATACATTATTCATTATTCACTCGGATGAAGGGTGCCAGCTATCGTATAAACGTAGCCGCTACGTCGCAAATGGACAAACAAATAAAACAAATAAATATATATTTTTTATTTTTCAACAGAAGTTTTTTTTTTAATCCCGTTTCTTTCGCCACTACTAAAAAATCCCTTGCTGCCACATATCGATTTTATCTGGACACTTTTCTCTTTCTTCTGACCGCACGTCGATATTTGTCAGCCACTTCTCGCTTTCACATTTACTCATCCATTTTTTTCTTCCCGACCACATGTTGTATTTTTCTCTTTCTTTTCTCCCTCTCCTCTAGCACACTTCCTTATTTGCATATGCGCTGTTTTGCTACTGCTGTTGCAGCCAATCTCTTCGCATGCTGGCCATCGTTCTCTGCTGCTTATATTTTCCACGCGCTCACACGGACTACGTTACATAAACACGTGTTCAGCTCTAATATTCACTTCACCATCACAGTTAAAATACTGAGAAATCATGAATATATGTTTTTTCTATCACTTGAACTACTTAAGTAAATGAAAACAGGTGCTGTTCACGACTACACCGCTCCAATATTAACTTCCCCATCACCGTGCACAGTTATAATACTGAAAAGTCTTGGATGTAATGTTTGCTACTCCCCACTGTAAATGAACGGCACGGTGTTCTATAATAACAAGTGCATAAACGACAACCATAGATTACCTTGCTTAATCCCCACATGAAATGGGTCATTTCCGGAACCGGATTCTCTATGGAACAAACACTGTGGAAATCATAGCAGTCTTGGTGAACCGATAGGCCGTAAATTTCATCAAAAACTGCATGGATGGCGTGTCTGAAAATAAAAATATTAACTAATTATGAATGTGGTCCAGCGCTAGAAATCATATTCGTGATCAGATATTGTGAAAAAAATAAAAAGGTATGGGGAATTATATCATTTCAGTGTGGCCTGTTGTTTAGTCCGATATAAAGGAGAAGAAATTTGAACTGGGTATTTTTTATATCAAAATTCCAGTAGTTATTTGCTTATAATTGTTCACCGAGGTTTCATATGTTTTTAATGTCTTCAAGAGTGTTATTATGATTTCTAAGAGCTTTAAGTATTTTAGGTCTTTTTAAGATTTTAGACGTATTTTGTAAGTGTTTAGATACTAAACAAATATTTAGGATTGTTGATTCTCGGGTTTAATCTTTTAAAATGTTAACTATATGGTTAGAAACATAAAGCTTTCAAAAATAAATTGAAAAATAAAACAGTATGCATTTAAAATAAATAACAAATATTAATAAAAAAAATAAATTACGAATAAATATATAACGATTGTGTTGGTAAATAGATACAACGTTTCTCGTTAGGAAGGTCGTTAATATTAGTAAAATTCTAGCCATTTTAAAATAAAATTCAAACGTGGATTAATTTCCCATTAAATAAGGAAGTAATTTTAAGTTTAGAAAGAGTGTTTAGATAAATGACATGTAAAAATAATTCGTACATTAGAACTAGTGGGTTGCATTACAGTTCTGAACTTTTATAGATGAGTGCTAATGGTTTGTATGGCTTGTTTTGATCGGGCTATTGTTCTCAGCTTGAGTGTTAATTTTGCAACGTTTCGGTTGGCGTAGCCTTTGATCTCCGCAAGACATGTTAGTCACCATCTTGGGGGAGGGGAGTTAATAGCTCCATAGATGGTTTATTACTTTTGGAATCGTTTATATTTTTTCGCCGTGGTTTTGTATATGTGAAATATTTTGGTTAGTAAAGGGAGGTAACTCTAATAAACTGTGACAGAGGATCATCTCCCTTTTACCGCTGAAATTTAAAGGAAAGTTATACAAATTCTTTTTATTTGATAAGAGGTCCCCATGTACTGCTGATATCTATGCTCGGTCTGCTTAGTAATTTATTTTTTTAGCATATGTGCTGCTTCCTTAGATTTTATAACTCTTCATCTTGTATCCCTGTCAATTATTTTCAACAAGTTCCATAAAAGGAAGTTTGCTCCTTTTATTTTTTTACGTTGTGGCCAGCTAATTTCCTCCTCCCCCTCCGTGTCACAGTTATACCGATTGAAACGTTACACAAATAACACTCAGGATAAGAATAGTAGTGCGTTGTATATTTTAAATAATTTGTTGAAATAGAATTTTAAATAGTACAAGGGGGAAACTCACACATAGTCTAGGAAAAATGGAATTATAGACATTTTTTGATAACTAATTAGCGGTGAAAATATTATCTCTGTGGTTTATACTTGACATCCTTATTTTCATCTAAACTCAAATGCGAAATCTTGGAAATATAGTTATAACATTTTGTGGAGAGGGTATCCATTAACACTACAATAAGTAATTGTTTCTTTATTCCCATGTCTTTGCAGACATTAAGCATGTTCCTTACGTGTTTATATATTCTTTTTCACCAAATACGTTTTCATTCTAAGGAACAAACTTAACAACTCTTTTCCGAAGAACATACATTTGTTTATGATGTTGTGGTGTTGGTGTTTCTGGTTTTGGGTGGGTTTCCGCTATTCAACGAAGTATGTGCAAGACATACTTTATAAACATGAATGAAACATTATGAGTGTGAATTAAATCTTATTTTCTGGTTTTGAAATAATAACTCCGATATATATATATATATATATATATATATATATATATATATATATATATATATGTGTGTGTGTGTGTGTGTGTGTGTATTTATATATATATATATATATATATATATATATATATATATATATATATATAAACTAGCGTGAGACACCTATAATTTAAATAATTTGTTAAAACAGAATTTGAAATAATACAACAATAAAAAAAAATAAGAATAGGAGGTGATAAAATGGATTTTAACAAAGCAACTTTCCTTAAACACATACATAACAGATCCACACGACATTTAATTGAGTCAGCTATAATCTCCCATTCCAGCAATATAATTAAGCAAAGAAAAGGTTTTTTTCACGTTGCTCCCTTTCTGTCGATAATAATTATTAAAGAAAACAACTTAGACACCGGTTAAACGCGAAAAAAAAAAAAATTCGTAATTTCACTTAATTTTATTTTTATTTTACTTATTTACTGTATTTTATCATTATCTATTTTTAGACTCCATTTTATCACCTCCTATTCTTATTTTTAGATACCATCTTTTAAGTTACTGCGCTATTTTTATCCCAATTCAATTATTTCTAATTTAAAAAAAAAAAAAAAAGATTCTTTCGTAATCTCGTGTCATTTTATTTATTTAATCTATCACCGCTATATGTCCAAACACAATTTTTAATCTCTACGATATTTTATCTTTTAGACGTAATCCACTACACTAGTTTACTCTAATTAGTTCTTCTCTCATAAAATGTATATACATGTATATATGACATCTAATTTACATAAGGAAAACATGCTGCTCTCCCCCATCATTATATATAGCCCCAATCCTCCGACTCTCTCATCAATGACCATCCCTCTTGAAGAAGCCCGCATAAATCGGGCGAAACGTTGAGTATCCAGGTCCTTCCACCTCCATTTTATTTCATATATATATATATATATATATATATATATATATATATATATATACTAGCGAGAGACCCGCCGTGGCCGGTCATACAATACGCTTAAAATGATATTTTAATTTACGCATATTGTTTATGTACTATTATTTTGAATCAATTCTCTATTAAATCCTTTATACTACATGGGATAACTTGCCCGATGGACTAATTCGCAACAAAATATTACAAAAATAATAATGATAATATCCTAAATAAAGTTCCGTCTGTGTTTGTTTACAATATCACGCCAGCTGGTATTTGGGCTTGATAATCTTAAAAATAGTCTTTTCTTTCTTATAAATAAACACATTATAGTGTGATATTTTACGTTACATTGGCCGTGGTTACACAGGTGTAACACAAAATATTCCCCTGTAAAAATTATTTTTTATAGAATAAGAAAGACTATTTTAAGATTATCGTTTTTTATGTTCGATTCTTATCCGATTAATTTCTGTACAAAATATATTTAAGAACACTGCCAGAAATATAAATTAGCTTTGTGTGAAATTTGCAAAGGAAAGGCACAGCCGTGTTGGACCTTACGGAGAAGGAAATCACATGCACACAACCCTTATCCCCGATATATATATATATATATATATATATATATATATATATATATATATATATATATATATTACAAGGTAGTCATCATTTATCAAGGCCCAGAAGCCATTCGGGGATAAGTGTTATTGTCTGTACAGTACGTTAGTATTGGAGATTTTATAAAGCATCTTACTTTAGAGGGCGGTTCATCCGGAATTTGTTTACATTGGACTTGAAAACATTCTTGTTGTAGTCAGGTTGGAAACAGGCAACCAGAACGGAGTTCCACAGGCGTGCACTTCTAAGAAAAAAGCTATGTTCATGGAATCTACGTTTTGATTTTGGCAGAGATAAGGACCGGGGAAAATTTTTGACAGTGGTTTCAGCTAGACGGGTGTTTATCGTAAAAGATTGGCGGGGGGGCTGAGATAGGAGCTCAGACGAGCACCTGTCATGGTAGTAACGATAAAACAAAGACAGGCTCGAAACGTCTCTCCTGTGGGAGAGAGGTTGCAGGGAAGAGAAAAGAGCATCACCCACTAGACCACGAAGCCTATTTTCTACTCTGTCAAGGCAGGATAGGCTGTTTTAGCAACTCCTGCCCAGATGTTGCAGCAGTACTCCATCCTTGGACTACTTCGCTTTTATACAGATAGAGAATTGCATCAGGGGTTAGATATCTTCTGGAGCGGTATAAGGATCCTACTATTTTTCCAGCGACCTTGGCAACTGACTTGATGTACGTGTTCCATTTCAGGTCAGGAGTAAAGTTCAAGCCCAGAAGCTTGTCAAAACATGGAGCTTCCCCTAGAGGAGATCCAACCATTTCAATTGATGCCAGATTGGGATCAGAGCGTTGATGATGTAAAGATAGGAGCTTGGTCTTAGATGCATTAAAAGTAACCAGCCACCTCCTCCCTCACTGTACCACGCGCTCAAAATCAGAGGAGAGAGAATAAGAGAGAACTTTGATGTGTTGCCATAGATGGTCGTGTTATCAGCATAGATGTCAACGAATGATTTTAGCATGTGTTTTGGGAGATCATTGATGTAGATCAGGAAGAGAGTTGGGCCTAGGAGTGACCCCTAAGGGACTCCAGCATTAATATTGCGGGCCTCTGATTTCTGCCCACCAACGTCTACTTTTATGAGCCTACCGGAGAGAAATGATTTAATGATCGCCAAAACACTTCCAGTTATACCCTAGCTTTAAATCTTTCGAAGTAAGCCCTTATGCCATGCCTTACCGAAGGCCTTTGATATGTCAAGAGCAATTCCCCTAGAGAGGAAGCCTTTGTCAAGAGATTCGCTACTCCTATGAGATATAACAGTTAGCACATCTGCTGTTGATCTGGCCGAACGGAAACCATACTGCATGTCACTAAGAAGGTTATTCCTGCTGAGGTGGTTGACTACTTCTCTTTTTAATATGGATTCTAGCAGCTTACTCATGGCACACAGATATATACGGATTAACTTTCGTTCTGATATTAGTAGAACACCAGGGAACTATAACATTAATTAGTTTATGCCAACTAAATCATACAGATTAAAACACATTTTTATACAGGTGTAAATGTATTTCGTTTCAAAGCCCTATCTATCAGGATGGCGAGAAAGGACATTTTAACTGTGTCATTTATTTTCATTTTCTCTGACCAGCACACTTACACATTGGAAGATCGTAAATGCCTATCAGTGACGTACATAAAAAGACACAATCACACACTGCACGAATAAACATTTTTGCCCCTAAGACCCAGACGCAATACATACACGAATATATAGCAAGCAGGCTAAATCTAAATCGCAATATCTTTTTATTGGTAAGATGTATTGAAAAACGCGTAACCTGCACATAAATCGTACGTGTGTGCGGGTGTGTCTCTATCTCTCTTTCCGGGGAGTAGCACTAAGATTGAGTATCACAGAAGACATAATAGAAATAATCTTAGTGTTAATATAACTACTGTTTCATAAATAACTGATATTTACAATTATTGCTAATAAATTTATTCATTAAAGCCACTTTTGCTGATTCTATAGCTAAGTGATATTGTGATATCGATTATTCCTTAAAACTAATTTTGATTTTATTAATTCAAGGGGTTCATGTGTGTGTGCGATTTCAACATTTCCTGCATAATCTATGTAATTGTTTGACTATGTGAAAATGGAATGTTTTCTATCCATATCTAACCGATTAGAGAGTGTGTAGTGTGATCTAAGTTTAGCATGCTGGCGATACATTAATAAATACTGATATTTCCAGAATTCCCTGTGATGTCTTAATTTGGGGTAATTAATAGTTTTTATTAATATAAGGTACTTTCCCATCCATGAGCCAACATTAATAACCATTTTTGTGTTTCCTATCGACTTCAAGTTATTTAAGAAAAATTACACATCCATTACGTAGTTGATAAAGAAAAATCTTAAAAGAAGTTTGAAAATCGAAAGAGACACAGCATAAATTGGGTTACTTACCTTTTTGCGAAATCGAGTACAGTACGTATTTCTTCCTCGCATAATATATCCCCTGTAGGATTATTTGGGTTGGCAACGAGGATCGCTTTTATTTTCAGACCCTAACGATCAAAGGTGAAAGAAAACAAATTATTTGGAATAATAAAACTTAAATGAAAATGATTTTTTTTGTTTTTATATTTTATAATAGTAAATAAAACAAAAACTTTTCACTCAAACAAATATGCTCATATCATAATGTAGCAAACAGTTGAACATTACATTATAATACTTAGAGTTTTATATTAGGATTAGGTTGCAGGATACGCTATCATATAGATATGCAGATCAGATCGAGAGCTTTTTTTTTCTCTTGAAAAATAAGACATCGAAGCGATTGAGTCATCCTCGATTCTTATCTCATTGGAAATGGAAAATGCAGTTTATATTGATGTACCTGCTTAAGCTCAAGAGAAAATGGAGACGCCCTGCTTGTGTACTTGTCAGGCAAGTGTTGCTCAAGCCTAAATCACACCTTTACTAAATCGGTACTGCTTGTGCTCAGTGGCAAGGAGAAGAGTTAGACGACTGGAAACAATGCCGAGATAAGCAGAGAGCACACACAGCACCTGGAATTTCCAAATAGCCACCCATTTTAGTACTGGCCAGACTCATTGTTGCTTAACTTCGGTGATTCAATGGAAGCAGGTGTGTCAACGTTAATTATGCCGTATAGTAATATTTTAGACAGTACTGCAAAAGTAAATGCTCTGACAGTTAATGACATATTTTGATGTTCTTTTAAAGTATGCCGTTTATTCCAGCCACCAACACAATAAAGAAAATGAAGGAACAAAAACTTTAAAGGTGTTTCTGTTGCTTATTTGACTGCCTAAAACAAGGCCTTAGAGTATATTGGCGTCTCTAGCATTAGCGGAACTTTTTGGATTCTAAGAACGAATTGTGTATTCTGACAATGCAATTTGCAGAGTAAAGCCATATTCTCGCGATAAAAGTCAGAACATATTTCCTAGTCTTCTAGAGGAAGATACGCCCAACGTACATTGGCTGGACAATATTAATTATCTCTTTTTAAATAGATGAACGAAAGTAAATCATCTATTTGGGAGAAGAGGCGTCAGAACAGATAATGATATGTTTAGTTATTATTTTAATTTGCGTCATCCAGTAATGAGTATACAATCACAGTAAGGCGGACAATGACAAATAAACCTATATGAAATGAATCGTAGTGATAAGATCATAGTAAAAGATAATAAGGTACGCACGTCAAGCACAGCTTCATTGTAAGCCCTTTCTAGATTTTCAAGTGTTATCTGATAACCTGGTCCATCCTGAGATAAAAATAAAGAAAAAAGATTTTAATCTACACCATAAACAAAAGTTATCTCACATGAAACATATTAAAATTTTCTCCCCTGAATTATACTGGCCAACAGAAAATTTATCCGTTACTTGATATAACTAGTTCTTAACTTGTATTTTACGTTATTTTTTTTTTTTTTTGGACAAAAAAAATTATTAAAGCAAATTTTACAAGCAATAAAAATTCTCATTCTAGAATTTTACAACTTCGATTTTTTTTTTTTTTTTAAAGAAAACTGTAGTAGAAGTGTAATAATTTTAATGCATCGAGTGTAATGAATATAGGTAGAAGTCTATCTAATATATCCATACTTATAACTATATAATATATAATCGATGTTTTAAAGGTATAGAGATAGAAAAAGTAAATACTTACATCGCGTCTTATGTCGACATCATAAGTACGGGCTCGTGATTTTGCATACAAGTCATTTAGAAAGCTCGAAAAATACGGCGCTGGACACAGAAAGTACTCTGCAAGATGAGAGTAAATATAAATTGAGATACCATTATAATATGTGGTCTACGATTTAGATGTGACCTGTGAAAATCTGTTTTTGTTATAATATGTGGTGTACCTCTTGAACGTCGCCTATAAAATTCTCCGTTACTATATGTGGCTTATTTTTTTAATGTGGTCTATGAAATTCTAACTAGTTGACGTGCTGCACATTTTGAATATGCCTTATGAATTTATGTTTTTTTTTTATAATATGATACTTGACTTTTCAACGTGGCCGATGAAATTCTGTCTATATATATATATATATATATATATATATATATATATATATATATATATATATATAAAGAGAGAGAGATAGTATGTGCTCAACTTTTCTAACATGGCCTATAAAATTCTGCCTCTGTTGTAGTACATACACTACCGTTTGAATGAGTCATATGAAGCCTACCTTTCAATATGAGTCATTTAATCCTGTCTTTGATATAATATGTAACCTTCCTCCCTATTTGTTATAATATGTAGCTCATATTTTAATATTGTCTATGGACGTTTTTTAAGAAAACATAATTGCGTGATAAAATATAGTTACATAAATTTCATTCAAATACGACAACTTACCACCATTTTAGCCATTCAAGAGATTTAATTCTATGTTTTTGAGATAATAAAATATTTTAACAAGTTCAGAACAGATTTTCTAACAACAACCTGTTAAGTAAAGAATCCCTACTAAAAACTCTAACTATGAATCTTAATTCAAACAATTGAAATTATTAGCAATTCTTTTAATGATTAGACATTAATTAAATTGTACAATCTTAGCATTTTTAATTGCAAAATACAATTTATAACTTAAATTTATTTCTTAAAATTAAAAACAAATATAAAATATAATTAGTTTTCATTAAATTACTGCTGCTTATCTCCATAAATATAAGCTTATTAGGATAAGACGCATTCAAATCAGTAGATGAAATACTATAACCAAATGAAAGAGCAAACCAAAAACTATAACGGCACCAAAACAGATCATTCACGTAATTAATCCTAACACTAAATGACGTAATGAATGACGGATCTCTATTGCACTTTTAAACATTAGAAAATACCTTTAAGTTAATTATCTTAATTGAAAAATTACATTACTTATTTATCGCAATTATGTTTTGAACATTTCAATCTCGTTCTATTTTCAGCAATGTTCGTGCGTCTTATTCTATCAAAGATGAAACACATGGTATCGGCAAAAAAGAATAAGAGGAACAAATGTCAGCAAATGCATCTAACGTTTATTAATAGTTGGCGGCGTTAATATATATATATATATATATATATATATATATATATATATATATTATATGTATATATATATATAAATGTTTAAAGGTACAGAATTTGTATATAGTTTTTAAAAAAGTAATAGGCGGAAGTTTCTCGAGAGCTCTTTCGGCTATCATCTCGTCAGGAGGAAATCGATAGCAACCTAAATAATATTGTACCGAAAATAAAGAGTTCTATAGGTGGAACTTATTAAATGTGCCAAACGTACGGTGACACTAATTAAATTTATTTACGTTTAAAAACGATTAGAATATTGCCACAACGAGGGAGAAAAAAAAGCGGGAGAAAAAATCAAAGTTCCCCAAAGAGAAACAATGCGTTTGATGTTTCTTTTTGCCGGCACAAAGAAGGTTGACGTACCGCGATAGAGACGGTCTCCAAAATCTTTAAATGGTTTTTGGAGTCCGCTCTATGTAGCACTTCGAACCAATCTATTTTATATCTATCGGCACAGCACGGGTTGTCAACCAAATGCTGGCCAATAGCAGAGTCCAAGGCTGCAGAAGGAGGGAGACCACCAGACCCCATCCTCCCTTGTCTGATCTTCGATGGAACATGCTGGTTTATACGAGTCAAAAGGCGCAAGGATGTTCGCCCAACATAACCAGCATCGCACTGGCATCTAAACTGATATAAAATATTACTATTTTGATGTAAGGCAAACTATCCTTGCGGAAAGACGGAAAAGCAGATCTCGTAGTATGTTCCAAACGCAAGGACACCGAATTGAAGCAGGCGTAAATACTTCTTCGAATCTGTTTGGAAATTCTATTACTCCCCTCCCTAATCCACGGAAATTTCAAATAAACCGGGCATTTCAAGGGTCCAAACTTTTTAGGGGATTTAAAATCCGCAACCTTTTTGAAAATACAGTCATCAATAAGGTCAACATTATTGATGAATATTTCCCTAATCTTATCGAGTTCAACATCTAATCTATTAGGCGAACTAATCATGAGGGCTCTATGTACCAAAGTATTAATTAAGCCGACCTTACGTGATTTAGGTACAAAAGACAGCCAGTTCACATATAGGCCAGTAAATGTCGGCTTTCTATAAATTGTAGTGAGAAAGCCCTCCCTTGAGCGTTCGACAAGAATCATCCAAGAAAGGAAGCGAATTGTCCTTCTCACTTTCCATAGTGAACTTAAGAGCCACATGTAAAGAATTCAACCTATTAAAGAATATCGACGCTTCACTTTGCGAAGGAAAAATAGCAAAAGTGTCGTCAACATATCTGAAATATGCAGTGGGTTTAGTTGTAGAATTAAACATAACGGATTCATAGTACCCGACGAAAATATCCGCTAAAGTTGGGGCCAACGGACTCCCCATTGAAACCCCGTCAACCTGACAGTACATAATATCACAAAAACTAAATTCCACGGATTTCGTACACATTAAAATGAGTTCAATAAGAATCTCTTTAGAAAACCGTGGCGCAGTCAGGCGACCATCATATAAAGCGTCGGCACATATGCATATAGTCTCATCCAACGGTATGTTGGTAAAAGGACTAGAGACATCAAATGAGCACATGAAAGACGTTTCTGCATTTGAATCCAACCCACGTACACAATCAACGAACCGAAAAGAATCTGGGATACAATGCGTGGTGTATAACTCACGCACAGGTTGCAGAATTTCCACAAACCACTGAGCCAAAGAATGTTGTGCTGAACCAACCATTGTTAAAATAGGTCTCAGTGGAACACCTTGCTTATGGATTTTGGGGAGACCATACATTCTGGGACGTTGTAACCCAGAGGGCCTGATCCTGTCATGGACATCCTTGCAAAAAACCTTCTTTTTGAATAATGCAAGTAGACGTATTTGCATTTTAGCCTCGTTCTTGCAAGTATTATCCGTCAACTCGACAGAGCCGAGTTTACGGAATTTCGAACCATCATTGAGAATAACTGCCATTTTCTCAACGTAGTCCGATTTATCCAAAATCACCACTCCTGCACCTTTGTCTGGTTTACAGATATAAATATCGGTATTATTTTAACGCTTTCATAGTCTTAAATTGCGTTATGTTCCAGACAAAGTTGCTATGATCGACAGGAATGTTACTATATCGGTGAGCTAAGGCAACTAAATTAGATTTCATCCCAACAATATTTTTCTGGGGAATTCGGCACATTATGTCTAAGTTGAGAGAACAAAACTTCAAAGGCAGAAAGAGTTCTCTCTTTATCTACTCGTAGGGGGAATTCAAAAATTTAAACCCCTAGACAAAACTCTATTTTCAATTTCTGTAAGGACAGTTTTTGAAAAATTGAAAATATATTTGCTTCCATTAGTGGGTTCACACCCATATCTTCTGCGAACCAGAAGAGCAAGTTGTTTACTATTATCTTTGGAAGCATTTTGCCTAGAAAATTGATCACCAATATATAAATATTTGCAAAAAACGGAAAAAGTCAAAAAAGGACAGGGACCCCTTCAATACGGACCAAAGTTGATGACGATTACTAATATACGTCTCAAGATTCTCCGTCAACTTATTCATGTCGTCACGTATAAACGCACGCTCCATAGACAAACTTGGCTTCACTCTAGATGCAGCAATACGTTTACTAATGTACACTGGGGCTACATCTTGTTCCAGACAAGAACGCAAAAAAGCTAAGGAGAGATTGGTAGATCTAATTCTACTCCTTAATCTGACAATATTATTACATAATTCTATTTGTTGGTGTATGTACCTCTTCCGTAAATATTTAAATAAATGTTTAGAGGTACAGAATTTGTATATAGTTTTAAAAAAAGTAATAGGCGGAAGTTTCTCGAGAGCTCCTTCGGCTATCATCTCGTCAGGAGGAAATCGATAGCAATCTAAATAATATTGTACCGAAAATAAAGAGTTCTATACGTGGAACTTATTAAATGTGCCAAACGTACGGTGACACTAATTAAATTTATTTACGTTTAAAAACGATTAGAATATTGCCACAACGAGGGAGAAAAAAAAAGCGGGAGAAAAAATCAAAGTTCCCCAAAGAGAAACAATGCGTTTGATGTTTCTTTTTGCTGGCACAAAGAAGGTTGACACACCGCGATAGAGACGGCCTCCAAAATCTTTAAATGGTTTTTGGAGTCCGCTCTATGTAGCACCTCGAACCAATCTATTTTAAACTGATATAAAATATTACTATTTTGATGTAAGGCAAACTATCCTTGCGGAAAGACGGAAAAGCAGGTCTCGTAGTATGTACCAAACGCAAGGACACCGATATCTCTGCACGCATATACGTACAGATATACAGTGTGATACGTCGAAGAATATGGATACAGGCCCCACACACATGTACCTACATACGCAATAATGAACGCACACGCACTTAGGGTAGTGGTCCTAGGTAGCTATACTTATAGATTTGGGGGAGGAGTTTGAGGTAGTTTTATGGCGATTAGGTATTGTAGTTATTGTTCAAAGTTAGAGTATTTGTTTTTAGGGTATTATAGATCGGTTCAGGCGGAAGGATATATTGGAGGATCATACTCCAAGGTATATGTCTATGCACATAAGATACCGGTCAGTTATACACTTCAATACGTACTTACCTATGCAGGTGCAAATCCACATTGTTATATGTAAACAAATTTCCGTGTTAAATCGTGGAGGTTGCATGTAGGGTGTACTGGGGTTGGGTGGGTGAGTTTGGCTAGGGGGAGGAGAATTGACGCCGATTATTGGGTGGTTATGTGGGATAAGATTATGGGGTATTTAGTGTTGGGGTTTGTGAAGAAGCATTTATACACTTTAAATCTATCCTTAAACGAGGTGCTGGCCAGGCCAGTATAGTATTTTTTGCCGTTTGGGTTTTCTGTAGGTGCGATTGTAGCTTTATATACTACTTCTGTTTGTAGGCATTGTTGATTAAGTGGGAATTTCGATTTGTTGGCGTAGTTGCACTTGTTCTTGTTGGTGTTGTTTTATTTTCATCTTTGTTAAGTATTTTTCTGTTGTTTTTCTTGATTATTTGTTCTAGGTTGTCTGTGCAACTGTAGCTGAGTTTAATTGTGTTTTTGTTGAATATTTTGTGTAGTACGTGGTTGGGCGGGAATTGGTTGTTTATTAGTTGGAAGAATTTAGTACCAAGTTTTGTTTTGACCATTGTATTGAAGGGGAACGGTTGAATCAAATTATTTTCCTAGTTCTATTTCTCTTGTTTGGGGTATTGGGTGGATTAGGTTTAATGTAATTAAAGGTGGTGTTTGGGTGACCACTTTTCTTAAGTGAATTTTCGTAGAAGGGTTTGTGTTTGTTAAAAATGTCGAGTTTGGAGGAATTGGTGCTAAGTCTTTTTTCGATAGATGTAGGGATGTGTTTAATGATATGTTTTGGGTGATTTGATAGTGGGTGTATATAGAGTGGGTAAGTATCGTCTTTGGTGTAGGGTTCTGTATGTATTATTTAAGAGGTTAAGAGTTATATCGAGAAAGTTGACGGTTTTTATGTTGAATTTGATATTTAGTTTTAGGCCTATTCTGTTCATTTCTTTAATAAGTTTTTTTTTATTTTTTCACATTTGGGGCCATTTGAGTTTTCAACTATTATAAGGCCATCATCTCTATATAGTCCTATGTTTTTGTTATTTATATATTGTATAGGATGAAGAGGCCGACAAGGTCAGTTGCTTCTGCTGAGTGACGCCCCCATTGAGAGGTTCTTCTTAGTCCATTGGGTGACTTGGCTAATTAGGACTGTTTTTCTAGACTTTTTTATAATGTCTATTTCAGATGGTTGTAGGTCGGAGAGTAGAGAGGCAAATTCCAAGGTTTCGTCAAACAGTTCTTTTGATATGGAAGGATAGTAGATTTCGATATCGAACTTGACGAAGGCGGCCTTCTTTTTATTTTGGATGTTGTTGAACCATTCTATGGTGTCCTTATTATTAATCCATTGTTTTAGTTCGTATTTGGTTTTAATTTGTAAGTTAATTCTTTCTAATATTCTTTTGCTAACTTTTCCTATTCCGGGCTTAGTGGGGTTTATGAGTCTAGTTTGGGGTTTTACATCGTAGTTGGGGTCGTGGTTCTTAAGCATAATGTAGGCTTCTTTGTTCGCTAGTTTTCCGACTCTGTTGCTAATGCTGAGTGTGTCAGTTATGTTTTTGCTATCTAGTTTGATGTATTTGATTAGATCTATATCCGATTTTTTATAGTTGGTGATGATGTTTTCTTTAAGCAGTTTTAGGTATTTTTGTTTTTGGATTTTCTATAAGTTATGTGTCCTGTCATCTTTGACATACAGTAATTTGGAGAATGTTTTTGACTAGTTTGTCTAGGTGGTGTTGGAATGGTTGTTTTTCTGTGGTCAAAGGATACTTTGTTGGTAAGTTCCATGAGATCTGTTTCGAAGTTGTGGAGTAGGTCAACAATTGGAGCTGTATCCTTATTGGCGAATCCGTGGTAGTCCTTGTGGTTGTTCCTTCATCTTTTCCCTTTAGAAGGAAATATGTTTTCCATCGCATCCTTCTGATTAGTTCTTCCATTCTTAGGGTGAGGTTTAGCACGTAGTTTGTTTTGCTTGTCGTTAGTATGTTCTTGAGAGACAAGTTGAAGTTCACCTTTTCCATGACATAGGATATATATATATATATATGTGTGTGTGTGTGTGTGTGTGTGTGTGCGTGTGTGCGTGTGTGTGTGTGTGAGTAACGCCGATAAAACTTGAAAATAATATCCAAGATAACAAGTATAATCGAACAGCAAACATTTCGTTAAAAAATTATTAGCTCTAATCACTAACATCACGAGATTTCGTACTCTCCTAGTCCTAACTTCATTCTAAATTAAAAGATATCGATTTCAAATAAACAATTACATTTGGGTAATTAGAATATAAAATTAATTGGTTGTAAAAACGATAAAGAAAAATGCATGAATGCATGGACTATAAATGTACGTAAATATGTTTTAAATATGGTGATTTGACATCGGCATGATTTCCTATCAAAGCGTGTTGATGGTTTAAACAAAATCGTTTCCAGTCTGAAGATCGCGTGAATATAAGGATTAGTTAGCTTTTTGGTTTGGAATGAAGAAAGTTATAAAATTTTTAGATCTTTTTTACACGGTGGTAACCACTTATCAAGGCCCGGAAACCACTCGGGGATAAGGGTTATTGCAAGTACAGTACGTTAGTGTGGAGATTTAATGAAGTGTTTACTTAAGAGGGCGGTTCATTAGGAATTTGTTAACGTTGGAAAGATATTTTATACCTGTACCCTTTGGCTAGCAAAACGAGGCATACATTTGTTTTCCAACACTTGTTAACCGTATAAATCAGAAGACTAGTATAAGGTAACTTGTATTTGTTTGTGGTTTCTTGCCTGCCAGGGGTTTATACTGGGTGAGAAATTATTTCTGAAACAATTTTTTTAATCAGTTTAATCAGACAGTGACTTTTATCTGCAGATGTTTAAACAGTTTAACGACCAACTAACACTACAATAAAAATGCGATTCTTTTTCCAAGAAGATGGCGCTACATACCACACATCTCAGAGATACTGACACGAGTTCAGGACATGTTTACGGAATAGAGAACAATAAGAAAATGTTACAATATTTTTGTAATATAATGGGCTACAATCCCGTATAGTCGGGTGATTCTATTTTTAAACGATCCTGCTAGGAAGTGACGAATCGTTTTGCTACCAACCAATCAGAAACCAGAATTGCTCCATAAATATCAAACTTTTCTGTAGCACTTTCGCGTGTTTTTCCGTCTCAACACGGTAAGAATATTTTACTCTGTGGATTCCAACTCGAGAAATGTCTACTGCAAACCAGTCAACTCCCAGGACTTGTGTAGAAAAACGAACCATAGGAAACTATTCTGTCTACTGTAAACCAGTCACCTTTCAGGACCTGTGTAGAACAACGAACCATCGGAAACTGTTCTGAAACTAAACATGGCTTACACTTCTATACTCGCCACCACGTTCCCTGGACTTGTCATCATGTGATTTGGGACTTCAAAACAAAACGTTTATGCAAATAATCCTCACAACCTAGGCTAACTAAAGGAGAACCTTACGAACGCTATCAGGAGAATCATCAGAGAAGATCTACAGTATCTGCAAACATTGTTAAACGTACCAGAAATGCATAGATGTCAACGGGGAGCACTTCCAGCATCTTTTATAACACTACAGGTAATTTAAACAATGCTACAGGTCATTTAACCGATAAGAGAATGTTCTCTCTACTACATTTTGGGCTACTTTTAAGTGGGCCGCTCTGTACATACACTCAGTATTTCTAAATGGTATTAGATAACTTTACGATAACAACAGTTATGCAAACTTATTAGTTATACAATTGTATTTTAACAGTTTATAAAGTACAATAATATATTATTGATATTCATAAAAGCTGTCACTACAATAATGCAAATTTATGAAGACTAATTTATACTTTATTCTGCTAATAATGTTAGATCGCATTCATCTGAAATTACTTCCTTGATTGACAAAGGATTTTATAAAAAATAATAGAACCGAAATATATATTTTGTTATCAAGAGCATTTTAAAATTTCTGCAAGAGAAATGAATGAAACATTGATTTTGTAGGAACAAAACGATTTACTACAAACATTTCTAGAGATTGTTCGGTCTAAATTGTATATATTGGTTGACATCTCGTCACAATATATATTCGCATGTGGCTTCTACGCTTATGTTGTTCTCTGGCAACTGATTAACGTTCCCATGAATTTAGGGGACATAACAGAAATAAAACACTTACCTCCTTCATCAACCAAGCCAAAAGCAATCAGATCAAGGACACATGTTACCCCAGTGACAACCACCAACTGAAATAACAAAAAAGATAAAAATTTGCTGAAGATTTAAAAGAAATGTTTTGCCATAAAATCTGACTTTACAATAAAGATAATTGATGTACTGTTTAATAATCATTGCATATACAAGTAGATATTCGCAATGGCCGATGATGATGATGATGATGATCATCATCATCATCATCATCATCGTTCATACAATTATTTAAGAGATACTAGATAAAAATTATCCAATAAAATGACAAACATTAATAAAATATATTTAAATCACCGTTTTTAATCGAATCTCGTCGCTAGATGTACGAATATCCGATTAAGGTAATACTCCAAAATTGATTGTAAAATGTTGACGTCAAACAGGTCTTGTCGATCGGAGTTGGTCAAATGAAGGTTGGAAGTCTGTTAGTAAGACTGAAGAGCCGGTTGTTGTAGAACGAATTGAATGCAACTCTCGTGGGAAAGCTTTATCTGGAAAACCAGTTGTGTTTTCATGTAACTGTACACAGCAAGTGACCCTCAAAAGCGAGAAATTTGTCGAATATAACAGTAGACAGCGAATTTCATAGAAAAGGGCAGATCTGTTCGCATTTAATTGTTGTAACTCTATAGGCATTTAATTGTAGTAAGTGTATAGGCATTTAATTGTAGTAAGTATATAGGCATGAAAATTGTAGTAAGTGTATAGGCATTTAATTGTATTAAGTGCATAGGCATTTAATTGTAGTAAGTGTATAGGCATTTAATTGTAGTAAGTGTATAGGCATTTAATTGTAGTAAGTGTATAGGCATTTAATTGTATTAAGTATATAGGCATGAAAATTGTAGTAAGTATATAGACATTTAATTGTATTAAGTATATAGGCATTTAATTGTATTAAGTATATAGACATTTAATTGTAGTAAGTATGTAGGCATTTAATTATAGTAAGTATATAGGAATTTAATTGTATTAAGTATATAGGCATTTAACTGTATTAAGTATATAGGCATTTAATTGTAGTAAGTGTATAGGCATTTAATTATAGTAAATGTATAGGCATTTAATTGTATTAAGTGTATAGGCATTTAATTGTATTAAGTATATAGGAATGAAAATTGTAGTAAGCGTATAGGCATCTAATTGTATTAAGTGTATAGGCATTTAATTGTAGTAAGTATATAGGCATTTAATTATAGTTAATGTATAGGCATTTAATTGTATTAAGTGTATAGGCATTTAATTGTATAAAGTATATAGGTATTTAATTATATTAAGTGTATAGGCATTTAATTGTAGTAAGTGTATAGGCATTTAATTGTAGTAAGTGTATAGGCATTTAATTGTATTACGTGTATAGGCATTTAATTGTATTAAGTATATAGGCATTTAATTGTATTAAGTGTATAGGCATTTGATTGTAGTAAGTGTATAGGCATTTAATTGTATTAAGTGTATAGGCATTTAATTGTATTAAGTGTATAGGCATTTAATTGTATTAAGTATATAGACATTTAATTGTAGTAAGTGTATAGGCATTTAATTGTATTAAGTGTATAGGCATTTAATTGTATAAAGTGTATAGGCATTTGATTGTGTTAAGTATATAGGCATTTAATTGTAGTAAGTGTATAGGCATTTAATTTTATTAAGTGTATAGGCATTTAATTGTATTAAGTATATAGGCATTTAATTGTAGTAAGTGTATAGGCATTTAATTGTAGTAAGTATATAGGCATGAAAATTGTAGTAAGCGTATAGGCATAAAAGTTGCATATCTGTCCTGTAGAGCCTTGATAAACATGCTATTGTCTGAGGTAGGTCTATGGCGGTCTCTGATGCCGAGTTTTGAACCAACGACTGAAGAAAAGGAAAATCGTACCGCGAAGCTCAGCTGATTTTTTCTTCTGCTCTGATCGAACTGAGGATGGGCGTGTAGAAGATAAAAAACATCAGAGCAGTTAATTCTTTGTTAATAATAGCATAAATTGAGATATTTAATATGCTGTTATGTCATATAATATATCCTCTGTTTTCTTGTGTTTAGTTTGATTTCGTGTCTAAATACATATAGAAAGCAAATATCAAATTTTCTTTCAACCAAATGAAACTCACCCGTGATTTTAACAACATTCAATTTTGTATTATTTAAACTATTGTTCTCATCCTGATTTTTTACACAGGGTTTCAGTCGATATAATTTTTTTCGGGGTATCTTGTCGAACTCAGGAATCTATCTGCCAACCTCGAGAATTTTTCGGTTAAACTCAAGGATTGTAATGGTATTTCGAACGGAACAATTTTTATTTGATTAACGGAAGTAGCATACTCTCGTTCCGTCAGCCATGACTGGATAGAAGTCTTAAATAATTCAAAATTGTGTTTTGAGTGTCAACCATACTGAGGATTGAACCTTCGTCCTCCAGAATATTAACTTTTACAACATTATTTTACCAAGTACTCTATTAAGAGATCCTTACGAACAATTACAATATTAATATTAGAAGCTTTAAACCTATTTTCTTTTCTATATGTACAATCTTACTAATTATCATTACAGATTGCTATTTATCACTATACACACACACGCACACACACACACACACACATATATATATATAAATAAATATATATATATATATATAAAAATATGTATATATATATATATATATATATATATATATATATATATATATATATAATTTTGTAAATATATGGTAATTAAGCTAAACAGAATTTTCCGCATTTAAACCTCGGGGAGATTCGTCAAAAGAGCCTGACGAATCCTCATGATGATGAAATGCGGAAAATTCTGTGTAGTTTAGTTTCTATATATATTTTGTAGAACTCACTACCTAGCTCTACTTACGTATTGAGCACTGTGAAAGTAAATACTGAAAATAGTTGCATAAAACTTTATTTAGATACATAAAATAATATCTATGTATCTATATATCGATATATTATTATTATTATTATTATTATTATTATTATTATTATTATTAATAGATTTTATAATTAAACAAAAATGATAACCTTCGAAACGGGCCACAGGATATATGCTAACAAACGTTTTAGTCTTGTTAATGCACGTTACACAATGCAACATTGATTGTCGCTGCTGATGTGTATAAACGGGACCACTTTAGAGACACACTTTAGTCTTAGTTGAATAAATTATACTTTACAAGGCTAAAATCATCTTACAAATGTTCGTTCATGTGCAGAGATTTGACGCAATGTTCAGTTAAGAACGAAAAATTAAACACATTTTCAACAAATCAAAATGATTCTTGCAATCTTGTTTGAAATAAATATCAAAATATTTTAACATTGGCATATATCATATATCTATTGTAGGATGCGACAAGATTTTAAAAAATCATAGTCGACAGTACATGCACTGTAAATTTCTTTTTCAAATTAAAATGGTTATATATGTGTTTATATTAAATCAGATGCGCTTATGACCGTCTTTGCTGAAAGGTCAACTGGTACAAATCGTTTGCAATGTTCAAATGTTGCGTAACATTTGTTAATAAAACGTATGTGGCCATACGCCGCTATCTTGCTTCGAACCCTAGAATCGCCTTTTCTGCTCTGACTTTATACTAAATCCGTACATAAGAATATTCTACAACACAGCCATATTATTAATATTATTCATAAATGTATATGTCGGTACGATGCCGAATAAGCAGGTAAGATAGAGCAAAGATTTCAATCGAAAACTAAACAGCAGACTTTCCATCTGCAAAGCGCAACGCTGATAATTTTGTTGTTGTTTCCTAAACTTCTCAATGGCATTTATTTCATTGCACTTTTTTTTACAAGACTTGATGCTAAGGGTTAATGAGTGTTATTAGTTCTGTGAGACAACACTAGACTGATGAGTAGTGGTGGGAATTGGATAACATTTCATTATTCAAGTAAGCGGCTTAATATAGACATGTTGTAGTCAGTTGGAAAGCATCCTTGCAGTATAGAGTTGCACAGGCAGCAATTCTAGGAAGGAAAGCTTATTCATGGAATCTTCGTTTAGTTTTAGGCAATGTTTAAAAGAATGGTTTTAGCTAGATGAGTGCTTACTGTGCATGTGTTTTTACATTTTAATCGGAGATCATGACCTTACTGTGTTAATTGCAGACAAAATCCGACTTATAAAATTGATTATACTTTTTTCTTGTTTTTACTATTTTGCATTAATATCTCCCTAATCTCTCCCCCTAAAATCTAAATATAACAAATACCCATATGCTGCGCCGTAATAATACTATTTCTTATGAACTGCTGCAGCTAAATTTGTCATAAAAATAGATATTTTATTTACATCAGGTTGCATCTCTCTGGAGTGGTTATTATGCTGTTTGTTATTTCGTTTAAGCCACAAATTTACCAGGTGTGTTTTTACGAACAAAACAATAGTCATAAAATTAATCTTGAAGCATGTATCGTTTGGGATGAGAATGATGGTTAATGGTCATCAATTTCGTAAACACTCGCTAAAATATCGCGGTTAATCTATAGCTTGACCTTCCTGAGCTAATCGCAATTTTAAAGAGTATTATAGTTACAAACCCCCACCGGATGGGATGGTACCAGAAAATAATTGCTGATTTTTTTTTCTTAAGCAGGTGGCGTATTCTCTTCAGTAGACGCATACGAGTTAAATGGATCAAAAGATTAGCAGTTTATAAGATAAGTCTGTTAATATACATAGGCATAGAGAGGAAAGTTGATTTGATTTTGACTTTTGCAGGCATTGACCCAGAATGATGTAAACCGGCTCCTCTCAAAGAGCAGTTTAGATATTAAAGAAGAAAGTATATAGTTCAGGTTTGCCCTCTCAACTCTCTGCTATTTTTATTTATATTTTTACGGATGTACGGAAAGACAAACAGGTAAACCGCTAGATGGGAGTGAGACTATGTTAAATGTCAATATAAAAACACTTGGATGCGGAATATGATAATGGATGATGACATACAATATATAATAAAAGATTTAATGGTGACCGGAGACACATGTTGCGAGTTGGCATTCTTGGAGGATCTCTTGTGCGAAAAAAAACTGGGCTAGGACTCGTATACGAGCTAAGTGTCTTTTAAATTTGAGGGGTAGATTTCGCAGACGTCAAGGCTTTGTCTTCAACGCATATGCAAAGAACACAAACTAGTACTCAGCTCCTCGGCGAATGTACAAACTAGTTCCGCGCATCCATATTTTACCGAACGTCATGCAATGTAATCTCCAATCGCATTTGAGCGTCATCTTAAGCTGATATTTAAAATAGATGGCCTAATTTTAATCGATAGCAATTGCAACACTATATTCATAAAATGTGAAAGCCATGCCATCTTTTTCGCTGCAGATAAGGCTACAAAATGTTACTATCTCCCTATGTCATGTGTTTCGTTGTGGATGAACAATGCTTCATGTAAAACCATCGAATATTCGGTATCAATGCGAGCCGGTACATCTATTACGTGCACTATGTCTCCGAGGTGTGCTGATGTTTTCTGTCACTTTTGTAGCACGGGCAGTAATATCCATCCTTCCGCCTGTTCCAATGAGCTTGTAATATAGCGTTAGTGCGTTTAGGATGAATAACTAAGTTCGGAAGTACTTAGAGTAATTGAGATAACTCTGGCATTGTGCTAAACCCCATTGCAAACGAACCCCCTCCTCCAACAATTCGAGCCGATCCTTAACCGAATCCAGAGAGGTATATATTGTCTAAATGGCTTAAAGATAAGTCGTATCTCTTTAGTTTAGCATATTCTTTGTAGGTTTGACCTGTCGCTTTAGATCTTAGACCTATGAACTTTTTTACTGCGTCGGCGTGGTGCGAAGTTAATGATCACGTCCTACACAAGATTAGCTAGTTTATATACAGGGGTATAGAGAGAAAAGTTGATTTGATTTTGATTTTTGGCGGCATTTACCCAAGATAAGTTGAGCCGACGCCTCCGAAATAGTACAGTGTTCCAGATGAGCACAGACCACATATGACGGTCCGCAGTTACCAAGATAGTTACGGTCAGCTAATCTCGGGGCGAACAGCGAATACTGAAGGTCTATAGGTTCGACATCGACTGGTTTCCCTGGCGCCCTCGTCAATCTTGGAATGGTTCTAGAGCTGTTGCTTCGTGGATGAACTATCCTGTTGCGGCACACATCATGGCTGACCCAACGATGTCTTCTCTTACAAAGTGGAAGAGAGAAAACTGCCGATCTAAAAAAGTAGGTCTCTATATAAAAAAACTCCTTTACAGTTGGTTATAGTACAAGTGACGACCTTCAACAATGGAGTATTTCGATAAAAAAAAACATTGCAGAGTCGGAAATATCATCTTTAACAATGCAGGTTGCATCGATCTAGTTATCGCAAAATCGTAAACATATGAAAGTTTTCTCAGCCGTATATTAATATAATATGATTTTAGCAAGAACTTCCTGTTAATCACAGATATGATGACACAAGAAAATAATCGCTGGAGTTTTGTTCTTAAGCATGTGGAGAAGTTTCCTGGAGTAAGTATGTGTGAGTAAAATGCATCAATGGATTCACAGTTCATAAAAAATTGATAAAAAAATTAGGAAAATTTATTTCAGAAAAACAAAATTTACTTACGTCGTCTTCTCTAATTTCTTGTAGTGGGTTGAAAAACTTGTTCAAAAAATTACTTAATGCCTTCCGAAAGCTGAAAAAAATTTAGATGAAATTTAACAATTGACAATAAACAATTTTGATATAAAATAAGATTTATGAGATGAGATTTAATATAAAATGTCTCTATTCTTTATAATGTTTAAGAATGTGGCCTAAGAGGGAATTTCTTTACTTGAGACAAATTTAAAAATTCCTTTGAATTTGTTATCTAATGCAACTTATAGGTCTTTCTATGTATCTTGGAAACAAAAGAACTGGACCCACTAGATTATAAAAGATCGGAATATTCGACGAAAATGACCTGTATCATTATGATATGTTAAAGTTTGCAAATATTGTTTCTTAGATACTTTTGTTTTCTTTTACTTCAATCGAAGTTTTCGGTATTCAGGGGGCCTTTTTAACATCTTATTCCTGTATATGATACATAGATGATCATTTTTTCCATTAAATTCTTCTTTATTAAATATTGAGTTAGTAAAGAAGTTAAAGATATTTTTATTTCCTTTATGATCAGTTAACTAGGTTATAATATTTCATTCTTACAATGGCTAGCCTACAATCCGTACATGTCCGACGAATTATGAAGAACAACATTAAGCTATGATGGACTTTATGAGGTGCCTAAAATAGGTCTCCAGACTTTTTACGCATGGTCACTTTTATTGATAGTACACACATGGAATTCCTGTTGCCTTCGAAGATATACGCTTGTTGTACCGTTTCAACACCTTATAAAAGCCCCAAGGAAATCTTCTTTTGTCAGCGTATCAATGACTCTCGTCAAAGTCTCTTTCATCTCCTCAGTTTTCTCATAACGACAGCCTTTATGGTTTTCCTTGAACTTAGGTCATAACCAAAAGTCACATGTGGCAAGCTCTGGAGTATAGGGTGTGTAAGGAATTATCTACATGCCAATCTTTGTAAAATAGTCTGTGACAAGGATGGAGTTATGGACTGATGCATTGTCCTGGTTAAAATGCCATTTACCCAATTTGAAAAGTGCTGGCATCTTTCCACAGAATCTCTTCCTGAACATCCTTAAAAACCTCAACATAGTATTCCTGTTGACTATTTGTCCAATGGGAACCCAGTGCGTAGATCATGTCCGTGCTGTTAAAAAAGGAATCATCATAAGTTTCTAAGTGATTCTGCTCTGTATAGCGTCTTCGGTCTAGTAGAGCCAGCATGCTTCTACTAGAAACTTAGTCTCTTGGTCTTTGGATCATAGCAATAGATCCAGGTCTCATCGCAGATCAACAGAACATCAAGAACTGCGGGATCTGAATTATCAGCTCGACCATCTCCCTGCTGTCATGACAACGTCTATCTTTTAGATGTTTGCTCAGCACCCTTGAGACAAGCTTCCTGCAGATCTTCGGCAACTTTTTCTTTTTACACGGTGGTCACCACTTATCAAGGCCCGGAAGCCACTCAGGGATAAAAACTTAACTTCCTCTCGAACAATCATGTATACAGCTCCCACAATGACATCAAACTGTGAACATTATTTCTATAGTCCTGAGCATTTCATACGTTTCTGTTGCATTTTTTCCAAGTTATGAATAGAATTTCATTGCATATCGTTCTTCTAAAGTGTCCTCATCTCCACATTTCATTTTTTAAATTCACCAGCTGTGAAACGTAGGCTTTAGTAGAATGTATTCATATTCTTGCTGTAGCTGTTCACTTGAACCTGAAATCTTAGAAATTGGTCAGTTAGCTCATAAGATGTATAGCAACAACATACTGAATTCTCAAGCGTCTACGTGTGTATACATATATATATATATATATATATATATATATATATATATATATATATATACAACATAAATACAAAGACTAAAACAAATGTAGGTTAAAAGTGAGTAAAAAAATGAAATATTTATTGAGTGCAAAAGTAGCATTTTTATGTAGCTTTTATTATTAAAATTAATATTTGAAAAATAAATTTATACATTCTTTCACAAATATATGTGTTTGTTTCTTTACGACTAATTACGGTGAGTAAACCTACTGGTGGAATGTACCAAGCGTATCGTAAACAAAATAAGCAAATATATAACATTAGTAAAAAGCGATACGTTCCAGCACATATCGCGATTGACTGAATGCTAGAACTATAGACTTCGAGATTTAGCGACCCGGTTTCGAATCTCGCGATGTCCATCAACGCTGATGTCTGGTGAGTAATATTTAAAAAGTACATATTTAGCTCCTCGTCAGATTTCTGAAGGGAAATTATTATTAATTAATATTTAGGTTAAGTGCTTCTTCGAAAATTACACTTTTATCCAACAGTTAAATAACGTTAACTGGTTTTGTTGTTCATCTAATTCTCCGAGAGAATGTATTTGTGTTTAAGTTCATATAAATTAAAATAATAACAAATATTAGTGTTGCTTATAACCAGACTTTACATTTAAATTAGAAGTTATATTGGACAATAATGGATTTACAAAAAGACGAAAATATATTTTTAAAAAGTTTTCTTTATTTAAAACAATAAGTTATACAAATATATATTTGGGAACCGTGAATACAGAAAAATTATACCATATCGAATGGCCAATTATTAAAATGATGCATCACATAATTCTGATGTATAAGTTTATTTTTTTATGCTGAAACTTTATCTGAGAATGGTTTTGTAGCTTGCTTGAAGCATTATGCGTAGCGTCAAAAGAATTGCGTTTGAAGGCTATATCAAACGGTCTTTGGGAAACACCGTGGACCCGAGTTAGCATATAAAAAAGAATAATAACAATACTAGAAGGGATTTTTGATAATTTGCAATTATATTACGTGTATTTATCAACATAATGTGGCATACAAGATGGTAGGTTTTGATGCTCTAGTTTTCGAATATAGTATCTCTTTTGCAAAGGAGAAAGAACGGTTGTATACGTTTCTTTTTCTGTTCTTCCCTGAAGAAGAGATGCTACTCTTGATAATTAAGTACATCAACATCGACCATCTTGTACGACATATGCTGTTGATGTATAAACGTAATATAATTGAAGATTACTAGCAGTTTCTTCTAATATTGTCATTATTTTTATATGCTAACTGATGTCTACGGTGTTTCCTACGATCCACATTGGTATAGCCTTCAACCACAACTTTATAAAACTTTATCTATTCTAAAATCCAACTCCAATCTTTTCAATCGGCAATAAAGGATATTCTTATTAGGTTAGCGCATGATAAAATATCAATTTGACCATATTTATATTTTTCCTACATTTGTATCTAAATTCTAATACAGTCCAATGCCAGCAAACATTTTTAGAATCAAGAAATTTATATCGATCTATTCCATCCGGTAATGTTTGTTTTTTTTATACGTAGAATTTGTTTTCAATAAATTTTAGAAACAGCCTTACCATGATTATGTCTTACTTGCACCTAATAACCTCTACTACAACGTATTTCCTTTTCAATTGTATTGCAATTTTATTTTCATTTTGTTTTTATTAGTGATGGGACATCCTACCAGACGCCAGACACTCACCCACTCTTTCTGAGATTTGGGAAGCTCGTCAGGAAGTTGACAGATTGTGAGTAGGAATGAGATAGAGAGAAACTAGATGTTCTTTATAGAAAGTATATTTTTTTCAGGATTCTAATCGCAAATTAATTGCATTTGTTCGCTTCTGACAATCTATGTTTTTATGGTCTCAAAGTAGTATTTTATGTTTTCATGATAGTTTTTATGTCATAAAGCACAGATAGTTTCTCTCTATCCCTTCTTATTCACAAACTGTCAACTTTCTGACGAGTTTCCCAGATCGTAAGAATGAACAAGCCTCCCGTTCCCACGTATATTCCTGACTATCATGCCAAAGGATTGTTTGCCAAATGGCTATAACCAACTCGAAAACACTAATAAACCTTCGACCTCAAACTAAAAACTTTTCTTACCTTTTGTTGCATCAGATCCTGGCAAATTTTATTTTCGGCCAACCCAATATCAACGATACCCTATAAATAAAAAAAATATTACTAGTGACTTAGCAAATGGTAACGAAAGTTCCTTATGCTTTTATTACTCAATAAAAACAGCAATACACGATTCATATAACTGTTCAAAAAGGTACTATTCTTGTTCTAAAAATGTACACAATCGATTTTCATGACCCTTGATGGGAAGATTTGGTAACGACAACGGCGAAGACATTCATGCAACAATCTATATATAAACATGTACTCTGGTATGATTCCTATCGATTTTCGGACCTATGCTTCATCCAGTAACGTAGTGAATGAGGGAAGGCTAAAATGTTCGTATGCCTGTCGAATTGAAAATCTCTTTGTATGATTATCTATCTATCTATCTTGTATAAAAGGAGTTTGGTGTGTATCTATTTTGTATAAAAGGAGTTTGGTGTGTTTTTGGTTGTGAAAGAGAAACTTCCCTATGGATTCCCAAACGGATTGGCCTATTTTTGAACAAATATTTCACAAAAATTTACTTGAAGTGTCTGGGAGTATTATTACATGGGTATTATATCAGAATGCCACCGATACGTATCGAAAATCGATAATTGAAAAACAACCGATTAAAAAAAGAAGTTCGATTTTGACTTCTATACAGCCTAATATCACAAGCGCATTTGAAAAGTTTTAGGTCCTCATGAAGCTATTGATTCAGACCTAACTCAGCGTTCGCTCGGCTTTCCCCGAAACATAACGTCAACAGTTCGGGTTCTGTTTCTGTCTGGCTTAACATACATTTCCGTTCCATCTTCAAAATAACCGTAAAACAGAGTGTTTTGTGCAAGTTTTACCAGGCTATGTTTTAGGACATATTTCACTTTTTTTACGGCTTTCAGAAAAAAAAACAACCTCCTAATTTTAAGAACGACTTTGGGAATAGACACACTCAACTTCTCCATAATAAGAACGTTTTTTCAGAATAAACACCCTTAACCTTCCCATGTGAAGAACGTCTTTACTAATTCCTCGGTTGTGAAAAAATAGCTGCCAGGATTAATCTATGTTCGATGAGATACCTATTTTCGCCTCCTTCAAATTGTCGTCTACTACTTGAATTTTTAGCGTGCGGGCACGCGCCTCAAATTGAAATTGTAATTCGATCAACTTTATGTGACGTCAGACAGCAGCAGAAACTGAGCTGTTGCCGTCATATTCAGGGGGAAGCGGAGTGAACACCGAGTTACGTCTGGATCAATATCTGCACGAGCAGTAATTTTTATTTCGGCACAAGTAGAAAAACCCAGCATATGAAAATTAACTCTAGATTCTATTACAAAACAGTGGCGAGTTCTAGATAAATGATACTTTTTGCGAGCGCAACTGAACCATAGTATTTGACTTTAATTCAAGTCATGATATGATAATAATTTTATGAAATCAACAGTAGGTTCTTTGGTAAAACAGAGGCGTGTTCAAAATAAGTATTTATGTGTTGAGCACAACTGAACTATGATATTTGACTTTTGCAATTTAAACTTCGATTCGAGTCGTTGTATAAAGATAATTTTATAAATAAACAGAATATCTATAAATATAAAAAACATATATATATATATATATATATATATATAGATAATTATATATATATATATATATATATATATATATATATATATATATATATATATACAGGTAAAGATGGTCACACACTTTTTGAAGACACTTATTTTTAAAGTAAAATTTAAATGACAATTTGAAAACTTTGAAGTGTCGAATATAATGATAAAATCATTTTTATTTACTTATTTGTTTTTGTAAGTCCGATATTTTGCTAATACATAGCCTCATCAGGGTCGAAATCCGGTTCGTGATTTTTTTCTCTTTCTTCATATTGGTGTTATGGCGAAGAGAAGAGAATTTACGTGCTGTTCCGGTGATTTCAAGTGTATAATGCTCCAATTTCAAGCGGGATTTAAAGTAAAGGATGGTTACACAATTAAAAAAAAAATTCACGAAGCGGACTTCATTTCATGGCCTTATTTTTTTATTATATGCTCACTCATATGTCTTTGTCATAGAACACGATAATTTTCCGTTTGATGTTATCGGTAATCTGTCAAGTAGCATCTCTTTACAGATCTTCCAATGGAAGTATTAAAATACATTATTGTTACGGACAGTATAAAAGCCACCTGCCAATAAGATTGGACATCCAGATATTAGATGGCTTGGGCTCTCAACCGCAGAGTGGCAAAACCTGCATTGTCCGTTTGCTTGTGGGCCAACTATTGTTTTTAATCCATTTGTGAGTAAGCACTAATCTTGACTGGCTACAATGAGTCTTTCTTCATCAAATGAAAGTTTCTCGCTCTTGAGCTATTGGTGTGAAACATCTCTGTCTATATACTGCTGGTTTAGCTTCTCCAGGAACTTTCCTGTTCTTTTATGTTGTTGCCACCTTTATTTTCTTGCACTATCTCGATTTCGGTGTATTTCTTACATTTTATTTTCATGCAATCTGTGTTGCTGATTCATCATATACACCGGCATTATTTTTCAGTATGACGCACCTAAAGTTTTCAGCAAGTTTTGTGACTGAGATTTATTGTCATATCTGTTATGCTTTTGATATACTGCTCCATGCTTACTATGGGTGCTCGATAGTTTATATCAGTGAGACTGAGGCCACCATCTTTTCGTGATAGGTATATACTGTCCATATATTAGTCTGTGTATGTATGTGATTTTTAAAACATTTCGCACGAATGTACATTATATGTCTGGGAATGTTCTTAGTGTTTATTTGTAATGCTGATAAGGGTCAACAACCAATAATGCATTTGGGAAAGGAATACAGCCTTGCGTATAAAATCAACAGTGGTTCCTTTGATAAGACTGGGGCGCGTTCAAAATGAATGTTTTCTGTCAAAGCACTATTGAGCCATGATACCTTACTTTTCTACATTTAAATTTAATTCAATCATTAGGTATAATTCATTTTATAAAATGGACAGTATAGTATTTGATAAAACGGGCGCGTTTGAAATGAATGTTTTTATAGAGAGCACGATTGAACCACGATACTTGAGTTTGATATTCGAAAATTTAATTCACGCTAAGAATAATTTTATAAATGAATAGGACATTCTCTACGGTGCATGGTAGACTACAATGTATTGTGTACTACGTCACTGGCGGGAGGTATGTGGAGTCTCCTCCCAGCACACCACATGCTGGGAGTCCCCAACTAGCGTAGGCAATCAATCGATTTGATTGCAAAATGGACGATTTTGTCGATTTCGACAACAATAAAATTATGAGGGGCGGAACATTTGATGATTCTCATTTAATTTCAGACAACCTTCGCAATAAAACTTTCACAATAAAACTGAAAAGGGAGAAAAAGGTAAAATGTTGCATGTATTATATGTTTTTAATCACGTGACTGAATCAACCAATTGTTGACCACCTCATACTCATGTGATACTAAACTTCACCTTTTAAAAAATATTAATCACTACAAAACAGCGATTAAGAATGCTCAACGTACTTACGTCTTTATTAGTTTGGCAATCATAAGGATTTAGCCGTACTAGTTGTTCATAATACGCTAACTCATCTGGAAAATTAATGTCTTCCTTTGCCCTCTTCGATACTGAAAGTAGACAAACACAATATCATCTGTTAAAAAAGTTGCTGAATATTGGGTCTCCGTGCAGAGTGAAATAGCAGTGACACTTTCTAATAGTAGGTTGGTCAGATTATAATAACTACTGATGGGACGATTCCAAATTTTTTCACCGATTCCTATGCAATTGCCGATTATATTCTTAATTCCCGACTCTGATGCAAATACCGATTCTGATTCCTTTAAAACGTTGTATTAAGAATCAGGGTGTATCTTAAAGAAACATACAATATGTACCTATTTTCATGAACGTAAAAATACTCTTGTAAGGTGGGGGGTGATCTATAGATTTTAGTTTTACTGATAGTCATTTGTCTTGGATCCCTGTTTTTAAAGTGACACTATTATTGTTTCATCCGGTATATGGCATTTCTAAAACTCAAAATAACTGATAGTTGCCAAATCTGCAATTCAAGAAAATAGAGTTCCTATTTACAATGCCTCCCCACGGAACAGCTTTAGACACCAGGGTCGTTGTTTAACGTGGAGAAAAGGAACGAAAATAAAAATTGTCTCAGTCGTGAAGGATTGCTCATCCACTGAGAGAATTCAAGAAAATAGAGTTGCTGCTTCTAAAAATAAACGCCCAATATTTATTACATTTTTTGTCACTTCTTTGCATTCGGAAGCTTTATCAATATTGAAGAAGCAAATCTGGCAAAAATTAAAATTATTGTTGAATTCTAATTAATCATAAATGTTAATTAATAGACATGGGAAAACTGCCACAAGAATGCTTTAAAAGTTTTGGTCCAATATCTATAAACTAACGGTATAATATAAAAACTTGATTCAGTAATTAGTTTACCATAAAATTTACACATGTTAGCATTCTAATTAGTTTCCTAAAGTAAATTATAAATTCAAGGAAAAGTTCTTCAGAGAGTTTACTTGCCTTCTCATCATGGCGAATCTTCCTTTTTATCTATAAAGTTTGGGAAATATCACCATTTAGTGATTTCTTTTCTAATTTTTCCAAGGTTAAGAACACAATTAAAATACTAAATTCGTAATTTAGTCATAATTCAAAACCCTTTTGCATCTCAGCAAAGTCTATCTACGTTGTCTGGTTATTACTAAAATGGTTGACTATTTAGGACTCTATTTATCTCTGCTTTGTTTCCAGTCTTCTTCTATTTCTCCTTGCCAAACAGTGCACGTTCATGAAAGGTGTGGCTGGGGTTGTGCAACCCTTGCTTCACATTTACACGCTCAACCATTCTCATAGTAAGTGTCCATTGTTTTCGAGACTGAACGGAGACGTTTGCATCACAACCATAACAACTGAAAAATTCTCTTGAAATAAGACGCGATCAAATGAAAATATTTAACAAAAATACAGATTCCTTATTTTTCTCTTGAAAGCAACTAAGTCCCACCCCTTTACAGTAGAGATCCCTAGGTGCAAGATAGCATTTTACTTCAATAGTTTCTTCCCCAGAACTGCAAGTTCCTGGATATGACCTTAAATTATATCCAGTAGTGAGGCCCCAGCTTGCGGGCTTTGGGGAGTGTGGAGCCACCCATTAATTGCCATTGCTCTCAGGTTCACTCTGACCCGGAGTGGTAGTCCCTGTTAGGGTCCCAACTATGGGTTAAATAGAAATCGACTTAAAAACAACAAATATATTCTATTTAAAAAATTTTCTTCAAAATCTTTGGATTCGGCATTAAATAACCTGAAAAGGGTTGATATGACGTAAAACAACAACAACCAACCAACAAGAACTGCAAGTCCTTGAAACTCTCTTCCGGCATTCTGCTTTCCCAACTGTACTGATATGCAGAAGTTCAAGTGTAATGTGAACAAACATCTTTCTACTCATCTCTCTTCATAATGCTCTCACAAATTATGTCCCTGATAGTATCCCCCTACTTCAAAGTGGCACTGTGCTTTGTTTGGGATGAAAATTGAATTTAAAAAAATTCGATCTATGTTCTTTTACTTTACCCAATCACAAATCTGTATTATATAAAATTATAATTGGATTTAGAGTGTGAACTGTAAATTCAATGAATGGGTGAATTTGAATTCTAACATTTTTGTTATTTTGTAATAATAGAAACAATGAAATCTACTTAAATGAAAATATTAGACATGTTAAAACTCACCTTAGCCTTTATTATCGTCGGGCGTTATAATAAAGTAAACGATCGATTGAGAGATCCATTCAGTTTAGTTAAATATTAATTTCTATCGTATTATCTGAATTCTTCGAACTACTGTTCTTACCTTGAGTGTTATTCTTACAACGTTTCGGCCGATGTAACTTCCGACCATTTCACGTGTATCTTGTCTGGAATATTTCTGTCGAATTCGGAAATTTGAACGAATTCCGTGGTGCAGAGTACTTGGAAAAATCAATAGTAAAAGTGATATTCTACTGAAGATTGAAGGTTCAATTCTCAGTGTGGGCGACCGAATAATACAATTGCGAATTAATTAAAAACTCTATAACTCATAACGAAACACGAGTATGTTGTACTGGGAAGTAAATGAAGGGGTCCGTTTGAAATTCCGTGCACATTCCTGGATTCAACAAAAACATTTCCGAATTCGACAAGATACACCTGAAGAAGGTCGGCGGTTACATCGACCGAAACGTTGTGAAAATCACAGTCAAGATGAGAACAGTAGTCCGAAGAATCCAAATAATACAAATAACCAATTCTCATCTAAAAATTATTTTTATTACCCATTGTTTTTATTTTCAATCAAAAACAACTATTTGTAAAATTTAAAAAACAAACGCACTTCATATACATTGAAAAAATAGTATACTAGCATAATACTGGGTTGGTTGGTTGGTTGTTTTTGTTTTACGGCATATCAACCCTTTTCAGGTTATTTAATGCCGAATCCGATGATTTTGAAGAAAATATTTGGTCAGAGTGGACCTGGGAGCAATGGCAATTAAAGGGTGGCTCCACACTCCTCAGAGCCCGCAAGCTGGGGCCTCACCATCGGATATAATTTAAGGTCATATCCAGGACCCCCGTCGAGGGACTTTTACCCTCTGCAGGGGGGGTGCAGTCGGCGTATTCTAATGCCCCACCGACAGGGCCCATAGTACTGGGAGATTTTATATGAGATTTTTATAAGAATCTATGTTTTTTGATGTGGTAGACAACAAATAGTTCTTTACAATAACCCCGCCACCATATAATCTGCTTAATCAACTTAGAAAGGGATGCAGACTTTTTAAAAATCTTTAAAAACAGTATAGTCTCGTTTATGTAAGGTCACTATTTTACTCTGTTTCAACATAAACAACTGAACCAAATAGAACTTTGTATTTTGTAATTAATTTCATCAGAAATATAATCATGATCGATATTCTACGTTCACTTATGAATGTTGGCAACCTTCATGTAGTCCATTTTTGTAAGTATTTGATTTAGAGCAGCATCAGACAAACACACCAGCAAAACAATAGAATTTTACATGTCTTATCCGATCTTTATTTATAAATAAATTGGATTTATTTCGATAACAAATAAGCCATTTTTATTTTATTTCACTTTTTGTTTATTAAATAATATCGTTTAGGATATCGGCCATATTGTATATCCGAGTGTACTAGAGCAGTACAAATCCATGCCCACTAAGAGGAATTAAACCTATATGTTACCGCTATATCGTCGTTTCTGTAAAGTCTAAAAACATATCATTTTGAAAATGAAAAAGTGAAACATAAAACCATAAGAGAAAGAAAAAAATAATAACATATTTAAAAATATGAATACATCCGGGTGCTTTTTCACAAGATTATGATTAGCTTGTGTAAGTCATAAATACGGACTGGAATGGGGAAGACATCGAAGGTACGTTAAAAACCTAGGCTTAAGCATATTTTTTATTACAAAGGTCTAAGAAATTATCAAGTGTAGTCATCGTTTGTGGAGGAAATATGGTATAATCAGATTATTTCTGAAGACTGTTCGATAAGAACTTGTTTACATTAGACTTGAAGACGTCAATATGGTAGTCAGCAAGAAAGCAAGAAAACGGATGAGAGTTCCACAGATGGGCAGTTCTAAAAAAGAAGCTTTGTTCATGGAATGCACGTTTAGGTGTCGGCACCGATAGAGAACGGAGAAATTATTGATAGTAGTTTTGGGTAGACGAATCATAGATTGGAGCTTAGTCGAGCACTTACCATGAAAATAGCGATAGAGCAGAAACAGTCTCGCAACGCCTCTTCTGTGGAAAACGAGTTTCAAAGAAGAAAAAAGGACATCGAATACTAGTTTACGAAATCAAGGCAGGACATGATGCTCTGGGCAGATCATCCCCATATATGGAAACAGTGCCCCATACTAGGACGTACTTGGCTCTTATACAGGTGGAGGATTGCATCGACAGTGAGATATCTACTGGAGCGGGAGAATGATTCCATCATTTTTCCAGCTACCTTGACAACGGATTTGATGTATGTGCTCCATTTCAGATCAGGAGTATATATCAGATCAAGAATCTTGTCTAATCGTGGAACATCTTCGAAACAGGAACGATTAATTTAGCTAAGGGTCAGATGAGGGTCAGAACGTTGATGTTAAGAAATAAGTAGAGAAGTTTGTAGAAGACTAAGAACATCCGTACATTAAGGCGACTTACTAGATTGTATTACTCCGTGAGTATTCAATACTACTCAGCTACTCTTAACAAACTTATGGCGTGTTGGCTGTTTTTGTTTTTCGGCATATCAACCCTTTTCAAGTTCTTTAATGCTGAATCCAGTGATTTTAAAGAATTTTTTTAATAGAATATATATTTTTTTCAAGTCAGTTTCTGTTAAACCAATAATTGGAACTCTAACAAATACTACAATTCCGGGTCAGAGTGGACCTGGGAGGAATAGCAATTAAGGTGTGGCTCCACACTCCCTAAAGCCCACAAGCTGGGGCTTCACCATCGGATATAGTTTAAGGTCATATCCAGGATCCAACAAATCTATGCCTTTCAAAGGCATATGAAAAATAACAAAAAGAATAAACTTTTCTCATTTGTTTATAATTGAATTATTTGAAATGTTATCGAGTTGGTCACTTTTTCAATTTAAAAAATAAACAAACAATCAATGGTGGATATTCAATATATTCTCATGTAGAACAGAATAAATAAGAAAGGCAACCTAATAAGACTTTAATAAAATATACAATCCGTTCTGCAATCAAATCATTTGAAGCACAAATAAACTTAAATCTATTTTGTACTATTTTACAAAGTGAATGTTCAATAGATTTCGTTTTGTCGGCGTTCGATGAGATGCGAGAATGATGCTTTTAAACCTTATTTTCACCTCAAACAAAGCTATGAGACGTACTGGGCATTATTTTGTATCGTGTCTAACAGGGGACTGTTAGAAACTGAGCAGCAAGATATCTTTTCAGATTGCATTTTCACTTCTGTGGGTTAATTCAGTAAGAGAAAACATGAAAGAGGAAGGGAATTCCAAATTTTAGCAGTCCATGTGAAGAAACTAGAAGGTTCTTCGAAAGCTAGGAATACCAAGAGTAAAGGGGTGAAATAATGCCGCTGGTCAGATTTGTCAGGAAGCAACACAAGTGCTATAAGTTCATTATAGCACATTACATTAAATTGCATGTTAAACAGGCACACGCATAAATTATTGTGGTGGTGGGACTGAGGTTGGAGCTTGGTATATAGTGGGGGACCTATTAGAATTTGAGGCTCTCTTTTGGATCCTGTCTAAGAGTGAGATACCAGTGATAGATGCACCAGCTCAGATGTCTCAACAATAATTTTTGTTTGAACATGATTTTGCTGCTGGTTTCTTACATTAACTGGATCTTAATCTGTAAGATTTTATCTGTAGCGTTCATAAACGGACAAAGATCATGTAGCGCCGAGTGAAGAGCGAATTAGTTTTATTGGTAATTTTGCACGTTGTATTTTTTAATGTTTATTATCAAACAGCAAAGTCACCTCGCATATCATCCGACAAAAGAAATACGGCTGGACATTCAGGATTTAACCTGCAAAGAAATAATACATAGACGAACATTTACGCCCACTGAATTTAGTGGCAATGTAGAATGTACCTGTGGTGTCATAACTAAACTACGGGAATACAATTGAGAATTACTTAAGATTCTATCCGGCCATGACTGACGTAACGATAACATGGTAACCCGTAGATTAAATAAACCATTAAGTTTGAAATTCCATACAGAGTCTGACACGAACGGCTACTAATGAAAATTTAATCCTACTGTATAACTGGACGTAAACTAAATATAATTAGATCTTCCTTGGAGAATAGGACTATTCAGGTGGATATACATTCCGGCAAAATAAAATTAATGCGGGAGTGTTTTAGGGATCAATCCTTAGACCATTATTATTCTTGATATTCATAAACGACCTACCTAATAATATTGTGTTCGAGATGGGTATATTTACTGATGATACAACGCTCTATAACATGCAATATACATAAATCTAGACAATGACAGAATCGTTCGAAAACTTTTTTTTTTTACACAGTGATCACCACTTATCAAGGCCCGGAAGCCACTCAGGGATAAGGGTTATTGCAAGTACATTACGTTAGTGTGGAGATTTGATGAAGTGTTTACTTTAGGGGGTGGTTCATTAGGAATTTGTTAACATTGGACTTGAAGACATCCAAGTTGTAGTCCGGTGGGAAGCAGGCAGACGGAACAGAGTTCCACAGACGTGCAGTTCTAAGAAAGAAGCTTTGTTCATGGAATCCGCATTTTGATTTAGGCACAGATATAGAGTGGGGGAAATTTTCCACAGTGGATTCAGCTAAGCCGGTGTTTTTCGTGAAAGATTGATGAGGGGGGACCAGAGATTGGAGTTCAGACGAGCACCTGCCATGGAAATAACGATAAAAAAAGGATAGGCTCGCAACGTCTCTTCTGTGGGAGAGAGGTTGCAGGGTGGAGAAAAGGGCATCCCCTCACTAAGCCACGAAGTCTATTTTGTACTCTGTCAAGGCAGGAGAGGCTGTTTTTAGCAGCTCCTGCCCAGATGTTGCAACAGTATTCCATCCTTGGACGTACTTGGCTTTTATATAGATAGAGAATTGCATCAGTAGTGAGATATCTTCTGGAGCGATAGAAGGATCCCACCATCTTTCCAGTGACCTTGGCAACAGACTTGATGTACGTGTTCCATTTCAGATCAGGAGTAAAGGTCAAACCCAGAAGCTTGTCAAAACACGGGGCCTCACCCAGACGAGAGCCATCCATCACAATTGATGCCAGCTGGGGATCAGAGCGTTGATAATGTAAGGATAGGAATTTTGTTTTGGATGCATTAAAGGTAACCAGCCACATCTTTCCCCACTGAACCACGCGCTCGAGATCAGAGGAGAGAGAATCAGACCTCGAGACTGTAGTAGAATGGGGCCGCAAATGTACGGTAACATTTAATGCTAGTAAAACTAAGTTGCTCTCCTTTAACAATTACAAGAAGCCTCTTCAACCGCCTATATCCATAACAAATAATATGCTATCTGAAAATTCTTCTTTCAACCTTCTCAATCTATCATTTGCAGGCATTATGAACTGGAACAAATACATTGAGGACATTGCGAAAGCTGCTGCAAATAAGGTGTGTTCCCTCTATCGAGCTAGAAAACTACTCACACTTGAGAGTATGCTGTATACCTACAAGATCACCATTGGCCCATGCAAAGAGTATTGTTGCCACATCTGGGGCGATACATCTACCATTAGCCTTTCCCTCTTAAATAAGATCAAAAAAGAGTTGTCACTCTAATTGGTCCCACTTTATCAGCTAAGTTCCAACCCCTGTCGCATCGCGCAATGTTGTATCTCTGTGCCTGTTTTACAAATATTTTAATGGAGTATGCTTTGATGAACTCGTTGCGCTTGAGCCTTTTCGGCGTACATATATCCGACAAACCGGTTTAGCAATAAAATCTTACTCCTTGAGGTCTCTCTGGGCGGTTCAAGTTCTCACCCTATTTGGTCCAGTGAAATACTTTCATCGAACCCACACTTGATTTTGTATCTAATGCCCTGAAGAGGAAGTAAATAAAATATAAAAAAAATTTGTCATCACATTTGAATTGAAAGAATCAGCATCAACTGGAGCTGAAAGCGAATTCTTGGCGTAGATCACAAGCCTAAAGTTAGATATAGCGATAGGGTTAAAGCTTGGCGTATACATCTCCATCACTTGAGAATCTTATTAATGACGAACCACTTTTTTGTGTTGACTAAATCTTGACACAATTATGGATGTGTAGCATCAACTAAAATTGATGTTTACGTCAAAAAAAAGAAAATTTTAAACGTTTAAATAAAAAAAAAAATCATTAACTAACTCTTTAAATATTATAATGTGTGGACAGTTAATTGGTATTAGAACCAGGAATTTAAAATATCGAAACTTTGGGGGTATTAGAATTGTAAAAACATAAGCATTATTTCCGAGTTCCAAATTTTTCATTTTGTTCTTAGTCGAAACTTAATTTTTCATTGTCATGATAAAATAATAGAATGATAAATATTTATTGATTTCAAATTGCAAATAAAACTAAAATCTATACATTATTATGAATTAAAATACTAATTAAAGGCAAGAAAATGGCACGGTATTAATAACACAAGTAACAATGGCACATGTAACAATGCAACGAGTAAATAAATAGTAAAAAATGTCACAGGTGAAAAATATAGATCAATCATTAAATTACAATTTAAACTGAAATATATTGATTATTATAATGAATTAAAATACTCATTAATAGCAAGAAAAGTGACACGGTATTAATAACACGAGTAACAATGGCACAGGTAACAATGCAACGAGTAAATAAATAGTAAAAAATGGCACGGCTGTAAAATATAAATGAAACCTCACAATGAGTTTATCGGATCATTATTTTACACCAATCTTTAAGACAACACAAAAGAAAGAGTTGCTAAAATAATCAAAATATGTGATATAGCTCGCTACAAGTATACTTTTACGACAATATGGGCACACGTTACACAGAGTTTCATATTAATCAGAAAATTAAAAAAAAACAAAAAAACAATACGAAATGTTTTAAAAATTTGAAAAGAATCGAAATCAGAATTGGTAATTGTATTGGAATCGGAAATTCCGAATGATATCGATGACTGTATAGGAATATGGAAAAAAAATATTGACATCGTCCTATCACTACTTTTTATACAATAGCACATTTGCATCATATAACATCTGAATCGTTTTTATTGTATTTGAAATGGTAACTATTTATGAAAATAAGATAAAAATGCTTAAGATCTTAAATAAACATAAGTATTTTTTTTTAATCAGAATCGTATTTTCAAGGGATGTTTTCCAAGAAGTTCCAATTTAATTCAGTGCTAAAATAAAAGAAAAAGGCAAAACTTACCCATAGATTGGCACAACATTGTTCGTCTCAGGCGGTTATGCAAATGATATCTAATCCAGTCCTACAAAGTAGAAAGAGATGAAAAACTAAGAATTCCAAGGCTCAATCTATAGTGAAAGGTACGTCGTTTAATTTCATAATTTAAGAGTGAATGACAAATGGAGATTAAAAAGCGAATTTCCTCTATGTCAGATTTGTCAACACCTATTATAATAAACGATGATCTTATAGCACCAATCAAAACTTTTAATTGCGATTGTCGTTGTGCTCTCTTATATTAGATAGAAGATTCACCGTTTGCATAGAAGTTGATATTCGACTAGAAACATAAATATGGCGTGGCATTTAATTTATACATCGAATCATATGAAGCATTTATTAAATGGCAAAAACGGTCCACCGTTTAAAAATTGATAAATATAACCGCCATCTATACTGGCCCTGGGGGTCGTGGGCATCGAATGTTTACACTGACCATACTTCGTAAGTAAAATTACACACATTTTCCCTGGAAAAGGTACATAGGAAATCGTTGTGACTATGTAGAAAAATAAATTCAAGCGCACCAAATGTACTCTTTTTATTGGTACTTAAATTCTATGTAATTATGAAGAATTTAGAAGCGATGCATGAATAGAATTCAGCGTAATAATAAACTGAAACTAATCATTTAATAAAAATCATAAAAAATAATTAATTAACGCACCTTTCTAAACGAATATGCAAATTAGTTACCTTCACATAGTCGCTCGTGTATCCATCACTGAGTCTATTAAAAAGTTCGTTTTAATAAGTTTTAAAGTTTAAAAAAATCGGCTTTTAATATCAATGTCAGTGTTAGTGTTATCAGCACAATTAGGAACGATAATTTCTCATTATGTTTTTTCATATTAAGCTGTATAGATTTACGGATAGAGTTCACATGGTCTCGTAATATTTGAATATATATGTGTGTGAGTGTGTGTGTGTGTGTGTGTGTGTGTGTGTGTGTGTGTGTGATGAAACCAAGGTATGATTGTGCTTTCCACATATCGGAGGCACATTCTTGGCTTTAGTGATGTTGAACTGTATTGATTGGTGTTACGGTCGATTATTGTTCCAAGTAATTCTAACTTAATTAAACTATACAATAAAACAAAACATAATCGAAAGAATAAAACTTACCGATGATTTCTTCACTTATTCGGCTGATAAAGATATTCTAATAATATCTAATGATGTGCTGTAAATAGACAAAAGAACTTTGACGAAAAGAATGCAGACTTTCATTTTATAGTAGTAACGATGGGCAAGTCCAAAAGCGATAGCAGGTTTCTACCGCCCAAATACGTGCATGTCTTTCGATTTGAAAAACGAATCAACGCAGGATGAAACAAAATAACGGATTTCTTCCTTATACGTTTTATCCCCAGCTAATTTCAATTACTGATAATTTAAAAGCAGGAACTAAAATTGGCACTGAGATTGTATTTTTTTATGTCGTATAATCGAGGGGGGTAGATTCAATGGTTGCATACGCGTGTTAAAATGGATATGGGACTAGAAAGAAAATGAACTTCATAGCTGTGGCATTGATGTAAAATTGTGAATCTTAAAAATTATCTATTGAAAGGTGAGAAAAACATATGAAGTTTAAAGAAATTGATTAATATAATCCACATCCTGATTAGTTAGGAGTGTCACAGGTGTCAACTATTGACTTCATTCCTGCGTGGAATCAAGAAAGTTATTTCATGATTTGAAGAGTTCAGAAGTAACACAAAATGAAATTCAATGCAAAACATATAAAAATATATTACGAAAACTGAAATAAAATATAACATAATAAAATAACAATATTGTTTTAGATTTCCTGATATGCTGTAAAAGAAAATAAGCAAATCAGACTCCATTATTTAATACTTTCAGATATGAACAACGTGATGCAAGTGTTTTTCTTTCAGTGAATATCTGAAGTAAGCTTATCCCGTACCATAGTTAGAGTCTCATAAGTGGGTATTTTCGTGAACAGACTTAATTCATCCAGAGTCTCAGTCTAGTTTAAATAAATAGGAGCATTGTTGATAATTTCGAAGTTAAAAACAACTTTTATTCTAACAATTATTGCATTCGACATTAAATAACTCGAGAAGGTTAATTAAGGTGCAACTGTGTTTCTTTCAGTTAAATATCTGAGGTAGGATTATCCCGTACCATAGTTAGAGTCTCATAAATGGGTATTTTCGTGAACAGACTCATCCAGACTCATAGTCTAGTTGAAATAAATAGGAGCGTTGTTGATAATTTCGAAGTCAGCTTGAAATCTCGACAATCGATGCAGATTTGCCTGTGATCGGGACGCTTATATCTACCAGAAATCGGCTCAAGGGATGACATGCTGAAATCCCGGCGCTGACAATGGGCGTTAATGCAATAACATCTTTATGAATTTTACGAGGGTCCTATAGGTGTGGTAGCTTTGTATAATGCTGAACTAACTGCCTGTATTGGGCAAGATATATTAGTTAAGCAAAACAGCAAACTACTACAAATATATATGGAAATATTAAACAACGTTACCATTCATTCTAACCAGACGGTAAGGCGCAATTTGATTGTAAAACAATATTAATAAAAAACTAATTATTGATTTGTATTCCTTAAAACTTGGCACAATAATGGATGTGCATGCCATAAATGTAAAATCATATATGTTGCAGTTCATTTAAAAACACACACATTGTCACCTGGTCAAAATGATAAGACCACTTTAATAAAATCGGCTAGTTTTGAAAAAATGAATACGAAAAGCTTTCTATGTTACTAATAGCAACTTGTTAGTGGATAAAAAACATCTTACTAAATTATAAATGGCAAAAGGGAAACCATTATCAGAATTTGAGAGAGGACGGATATTTGAGCTTAATAGGGGTGGACTCTCACATAGATCCATTGCAAACGAAGTGAATCATAGCAAAACGGTCATCACGAATTTTTTAAGAAATCCAGATCAATATGGGCACAAAAAGAGTCCAGGTCGACTAAAAAAAATAACTCCATCACTGGATCGCCGTATCAGAAGAAGTTTAAAAAAACTCCAGTATGAGCTCAAGTCGATTGAAAAGGCAAACAGCTGCAGAATGTAGTCCTAAAACCATCAGAAGGCATATGAAAATGAAGGGTTTCAATCATTTAAAGCGATTGCAGAAACTACGTCTTCTTGAACAGCACAAAACTAACCGACTTAAATATGTCGCCAAATACCAGACTTGGGATGAAGAGAAGTCGGAAAATGTAATTTTCTCCGATGAGAAAAAGTTTAATCTAGATGGTCCAGATGGATTTCAATACTATTGGCATCATAAAAATGTGCCCAAATACAATATTAATAAGAACTAATTACTGGTTTGTATTCCTTAAAACTTGACACAATAATGGATGTGTATATCATAAATGTAAAATCCTATCTATTGTAGCTGATTTGTACGAAATGTTTTCTTACAAATTCAAACTTGTCAATAATCTTTTTAAAAATCTTGTTTGATTTCTGCACTGATTCAAATATTAGTTTCATACACAAAAAACACTTTGTTCAATTAAACATCTGCAACATATTAAGTACTATATAAATTTTAGCTGTTTAATGAGTTTTCACCCTAAAATAAGATCATTTTTTTAAAATTTGATTTGAATAATATTCACGATAATTTAAATAACAACTACAAAGTTTATAAGGAATAAATACGAAGTCAATAATAATTTTGAAAATTTTAAATAAAACAAAAATACGTCTTTGTTTTTATTGTTGATGTTTACTTAAATTAGAATTATATTTACTGTAGTTATTGGGAATTATTGCTCCAAGTAGTTTCACACAACGAATTACATTCACGTTCCTGCATTGTTTTAGCCTTCTAAAAATACCTTTTATTCTCTAACAATGCTTAAAGTAAACTACTTCTTATATATATATATATATATATATATATATATATATATATATATATATATATATATATATATATATATATATATATATATATATGTATAAGGAATGAAAAAATACCAGCGGTGGTTGACGTTATGTTATGAGAAAAATAGAAAAAACCGAATGAAATTATTAAAAAATCAACGTTTCGTCCTTATTTCAGAGGACATCTTCAGGATAATTGAAATAAAAAATAAATTTCTTTTCTTACATTTTTATTTTTTATTTCAATTATCCTGAAGATGTCCTCTGAAATAAGGACGAAACGTTGATTTTTTAATAATTTCATTCGTTTTTTTCTATTTTTCTCATAACATATATATATATATATATATATATATATATGTATATATATATATATATATATATATATATATATATACGGAACAATCACTTTGACATACCAGTTCCCACAGAAATAAGCAAAGTTGAGCCTTGCCAGTACCAGATGCTTGACCATTTGGGAAGGTTAGGCGCTGTATTTACCGCGACGAGTCGTAGAAATGTCTTGCTTTAGTATCTGGGTGCGAATTAATTCACTGGGAGAGATGCACCTCTAGTCTTCGTTAAGACATGCATGTAGGAGAAGGAAACTCTGATGTAAAACCTGCGATCTACAGTATACTCTTTCCTGTGGGAGTTATCTGCACGGACAAAGATTAGCAGTCTTACCAAGAAGTGCGGTTGGTTCTACACAAAGATTTCACTATCATAAACAAATCATTTGTGTGAATATCTGTGTAACTTGTTGTGGCGGAACCTTATACGTCGGAATCGACGGGAGAGTCCAAGAACAAAGTTTATATATATATATATATATATACATATATATATATATATATATATATATATATATACTAGCATGGGTGCCCGGCGTTGCTCGGATGTTTGGAGGTGTATGTTGAGCAAAAAACAATGGTCAATTTTTTTTAACTTTGACCCCTATTATGACCCCGGTAACATTTGTTGTTTTGGGCTCAAATTAAGTTATTAAGTTAGATCCATTTCCAAGGATCCTATATCTAAAATGTCAAGTGTTTAGACCCAAAATTGTCGGATGAGTTTGGTAGAGTTCTGAAAGGTTAAATCGGTGAACTTTGACCCTTTAACAGCCAGATTTCTGGCCAAAAACCGATCACATCGATTTTCACAAATCTCAGTATATCAAACTTCGAGTCTGTAGACTAAAGATTGACAGAGTTATTGCTTAGGAAAATGTACACAGACACACAGACACGTTTACTTTTATAGATATACTAGCATTTCAGCCCGGCGTTTCCCGGGTGTTTGGATGTGTATGTTCAGCAAAAAAAAAGTGGTAGTAGGAAGGCAGGCTCGAAAACGTTCCGCAAAGGAGGAAAAGAACGGGGTAAAACCTTACGTTTATGCTGTTACCACCACCGCCAAACCGAAAGCGACATTTTTTTAAAATTAAGGCTAGACAATCTAAAGGAGAGGATAACTTTTAAAAATATCGGCGAAAAAGTGACCACCCCCCTGTAGAAAAGTGCCTAGTCGAAGATATTAATGTTTTTAGCCAATTTTTCGATATTTGTCGTATGAAAGATCGAACTTTAAAACGATACTGATCTTGGTAAAATCCGTCGCCTCTATTGAAAGTTTAAGGCAGACATGCAAACAGACATACATACATACATTTATATATTGGTAACTAAAACTTGTCGACCCAAACTGATGAAAAAGCTTGCCCTATCTCTGAATACCATTTATGTAAAATTTAAAATATTTAGACCAGAAATTGTCTGAGTAATTTGGAAGAGACCGCAGAGGTCAATTTTTTTTAACTTTAGCCCCTATTATGACCCCTTAAAATGTATTGTTTTGGGCTCAAATAAAGCTATTAAGTTAGATCCATGTCCAAGGAACTTATATCTTAAATTTCAAGTGCGTAGATACAAAATTGTCGGATGAGTTTGGTAGAGTTCTCAAAGGTCAAATCGTTGAACTTTGACCCCTTAATCGCCAGATTTCTGGCCAAAAACCGATCACATCGATTTTCCCAAATCTCAGTAATCTGTATATCAAATTTCGAGTCTATTGACTAAAAATTGACAGACGACTGATTTTTCCGTTAAGGGGTCAAAGTTCAACGATTTGACCTTTGAGAACTCTACCAAACTCCTCCCACAATTTGGGGTCTAAACACTTGAAATTTTAGATATAGGTTCCTTGGACATGGATCTAACTTAATAACACGATTGTAACCCTAAACAATAAATGTTAAGGGGCCAGAATAGGGGTCAAAATTTAAAAAATTGATCGGTTTTGGGGTATTTTTTTGTTTTGCTCAGCATACACCTCAAAACACCCGGGTAACGCCGGGCTGAAATGCTAGTATATCCATAAAAGTGAACGTGTCTGTGTGTCTCTGTGTCTCTGTGTCTTTCTGTCTGTCTGTCTGTGTGTCTGTGTACATTTCCCTACACAATAACTCTGTCAATTTTTAGTCTACAGACTTAAAATTTGATATACAGTGTACTGTTATTTGCGAAAATCTGTGTGATCGGTTTTCGGCCAGAAATCTGGCTGTTAAAGGGTCAAATTTCAAGGATATGAGCTTTGAGAACTCTACCAAACTCCTCCGACAATTTTGGGTCCACGCACTTGATATTTTAGATATACGTTCTTGGACATCGATCTAACTTAATAATTTGATTTGAGCCCAAAACAATAAATGTTAAGGGGTCAAAGTTAAATAAAATTTACCGTTTTTCTTTTCTTTTTTTTTTTTTTTTTTTGCTAAACAGACACCTCCAAACACCCGAGCAACGCCGGGCAGAAATGCTAGTACATATATAAAGTGAGAATGTTATGGAAATGCTTGTGTGTTCGAGGATATTTACAGCCTATATACTACACGAATATAAATAAATTAAATAGAGACCTGCAGACGTGAAATTTGGTATATAGGGTATTCAGATACGTGGAAAAGTTTTTCATTGGTTGTTATCCTGGAAAAAACTGCTACTTAGAAGTCAGAATTGAAAACTTGATACGTATGTATCGTCATATTTTTATCTGTTTGTCAATTTTTCCACGAATGCGCATCGTGCTTCGTTCACATAACAGTTATCTTGTGTTAAGAATAAGGAAGTCTGTTAACACTTTTTAAAGATCGTGTAAAACTGGCCTAATGGTCATCGTACTATGGATACTGTTTCAGGTTTAGGTTTCGATATCAGGTCGAAGACTTTTGTTTTTACTTACAAGAAATGAATTGTTTAGAAATAAAACATAATACTAGCAGGCATATGTTTCAGTTTTTTCCGTTTGGGGGGGTACTTATGTGTGTTTTTTTTTTTTTAGAATTTAACGTTACGTTTAATACCTACGGTATTTCTGTTTATAAATAAATAAGAAAACTACATTGATTAAAATATAATATTTATGCGTATTTAATAATCAGGCAACGTCGGGCAGTTTGCTAGTTAAAATAAAAAAAAAACGCAAATAAACGAAACAATAAAACTTACCTTTTCACTTATTCGACTGATGCTGATAAACAAATGATATCAAATGATGTGCTACAGGACAGAGAAAGAACTGTGACGAAAAGAATGTAGACGTTCTTTTTTATAGTAGTGAGGATGGACAGGCTCAAAAGCAAGATCAGGTTTCTACCGCCCACATGCGTGCATGAATTTCGATTCAAAGAACCAATCGAATGCAGGATGAAATAATAATAATAAAAAAATAATGGGTTTCCTCCTTGTACGCTTTATTCACAGCTAATTTTAAATATAGAAGTTTTCAGACCAGGAACTAAAATTGTAACTAAATTCATTCCGTATGAGGGGAGGTGAGACTCGGTGGTTGCATACGCGCGTTAAAATACATATTGGATTAGGAAGAAAATTAATTTCACATTTGTGGCATTAGTATATAACTAGAAATCTTAAGAAACATCTAATAAGAAAAAATAATATACGCAATTTAAATAAATTGATTAATATAATACACATTGTGTCACAGGTGTCAAATACTGACTTCATTCCTGCGTAGAATCAAGAATTATGACGTGTAGAGTTCAAAGGTAAAACTAAATGAAGTTCAAGATAAATAAATTTAAATAAAATTACAATATTCTTATTAGCTTTCTTAAAACAAACCTACAAAAAACTTATTTTTCCAAAATTACTGTAAAATGGTTAATATGTCGTAAAATAAAACCAGCAAACCAAACATAATGGATAAATATTTGAAGATATAAACAACATTAAGAGTAAAATCTATTTCTCAAAATTACTGTATTTGGCATTAATTAACCTGGAAAAGGTTTATATGCCGTAACACTAAACAACCAATTAAAAATCATCGCAAATCATTTCTTCATTTTTAAATTTTAATTCTAAACATTAATCATAAGTGGATTTTCCAAGGCATTCATTGTCAACCCCAAATACTACCTGGCATGATATTATAAACAAACGCATACGGAATTTGATGAACGATATTATTATTTTTCTTTTTTTTTTCTTTTTGCAAATTAGTCCACAGGACAAAATATTCCTCGTAATATATAATGTTCAGTAGAAGATTGATTCTATAATAATACATACGCAATATGCATAAATTAAATTATCATGTTTAAGCGTATTGTATGATCGGGCAACGCCGGGCGTCCAGCTAGAAGATTTCTATAATAGAATATAACTATTACATAGTAAAGTAAAATGAATATACTAGTATGAAAGCCGAATTAAATAAAATCACAGGAATGAAAACTTTAGCTTTGCTAATTGTTAATATGGAAAAAAAAACACATAAACGATGCATAAATTGTAAATTATTTTGCCAAAAATTGTCAATAATTATGAAATACAATAATTTCAATTAGCTTGATTTTTAATTTTTAGTTCTAATTTTCTTACCTTGGAAAAACATTAATTTTACTGCAAAATGGCATTATATAAATTATATTTTAACCTTTCACATCAAGACAAGTTTATTGAATATTATTGCGTTTAAAAAGTATAGGAATATTTATTATTTTCCTGAAAGAAATTCATAAAAAATAAAACGAGCAAACACAAAATTTATATTTATTTAATAATAAATAAAACAAAACTATTAGAAACATTATAAAAGCAAAGCTTTATATCATCACTATTTAGGTAAACATAACTATGTTGATATATTTTCATTCACTCTCTCTCTCTCTCTTTATATATATATATATATATATATATATATATATATATATATATGGTTTTTATTATTCTTTATGTAAATACAGTCATATCTTGCTACGATATGCAGACCGTTTCGATCATGCCATGACTGGCGTCAACTTAGATTAATGTTCTTATGGATTTAAATTTAATTACAAAAATCAAATTTCTTTCTCTCTCTCTCTTTCCCTCTTTCTCTCTCTCTTTCTCTCTCTCTCTCTCTCTATATATATACACACATAAGCACACACACACATATATATATATAATTTTTTTATAATTATTTATGTAAATAGAGTCATATCTTGCTATGATGTGCAAAACGGTTTCGATTATAATTGATTAGGAGATAAGTAGGGATTAGGAGTCTTGAATCTGACGCTCATCAGACAAGAAAATTTAAAAATTGAAAAAGTACAAAATCATTTTTAATTTAAGATGATATATAATACACTGTGCCATTACTGGCCTGAAACAAGATGAATGTTTTTATGGATTTAGATTTAATTTAAAAAAATTAAATTTAAGTTAAAGAAGAGGGGGTAAAAAGGTAGTCTTAGGGAATCATTACAGAGAGTACTAAGAAGGGGAAGGGTAACACAAAGATATAGAGGGGGTATGACTTCACTGAGGGATGGGAAGGAGGACGTACAGAGGAAAATACTTTACATGTAAGGACGAGGCTGTCAAGAGACGATATTTAATATTTTCTTTTTAATTTAAGTCATTTAAAAACGTCTCGACCATGTAAAAGAGTTAACTCAATTGGGTTATATTGTCTGTCTATAAAACACGACGTTTGTCGTCCAATTTTATTTATTTATATTTTATTTTTGTAATTATATCTTTTGTTTTGAAACTATATCTAACTTTGAAACCGGGATTAAAAGTCTTGAATCTGACGCTCAACCGGCGTAACAAATCCTACTAGTTAATAGAATATACTAGTTTAGAGATTATATTATATTTTCTATACTTTGAACAAATTCATCTATCTGCGCATGAATGCATTTTACCTTTTGGTTAAAATGTTTTTAAATATCGTAATTATATAACCATATTCTATTTAGTTAACTCATTTCAAATGAAATGGAGTAAAAAATACGTGAAATCCCTTCAGTAACATTCAACTAGCTTCTGATAGCAAACATGTGATTGTGCGCGCTAATTGCACAGACCGTGATTGTCCGTCATTTGTGCCCATCTGACTTTCTCTCGTTTGCCTTATTTTTTCTTATACTTTTTCGTGATTCATACATATAATTCTATCTTATTCATTTTCATCATCTAACCATATAAACGATTTCATAATTACATTATGTCATAATTACAGTTAAGGATTATTACCAATCTGTTACACAGTTATAATTTTTCTGAGGTGTGGCTTTAGGTCTGTTGAACACAATTCAACCAGCTGTTTTGGAATAATTCACACCTATATCTAAATATATAAAATGGCATATTCATGTACCATAATATTTATTATAACAATGATTTTTCAATACTCATGCAAATATAACTGCCCAGTTGTCGGAAAGAGCTGCTCAGAGATAGTCGGAGTATCCTATCCTGCTTGGTAGATTTTTATAAACCGGTTTCGAAACCAAGTAGGTGATGTATTTTTCTCCTTTTGCAACCCCTTTTCCAACCGAAAATACGTTGCAAACCTATTTTTGTTTATCGTTGTTTTAATGACAACTACTCACCCGGGCTTCAATTTATGTTTCCCTCTACAATCATAACATTGACATGTCTAACTACAGCCACCATAAACAATCCCCGCTACCCTTTTACTCTGCTTAAATCTAAACGCAAGGTACATGAACAAAAACTTCTATCGTGGTATTCAAATTCAATGTCCTTGATGAGTCGTCCCTTTCAATTATCAAAGTCTACCCAATCTCCACCAATAACGATTACTACGCTATTGTCTCTGTGGCCACAATAACCCTTATCGACTAGTAGTTTTGAACATTAATAAGTGGTGACTCCCTTGTAAAATAAAAAATATCACGGTAACAGTATTTTTATGTCCATACATTGGCAGCAGATTAGTATTTTCAGGTTAATACTGATACAACTATATAAATTGTGTTTTTCTAATGTCCTGTTTATATATACACATATTCTAAAATATGGTCAGATGAAGGTCAGTTAGAGCTGTGTATGTGAGTTCACTGCAAAGGCTGTTTTTTCGGTTTGTTGTACATATTGAAAGTTGTAATCTGTAAAATAAGCATAAATATGTATTTTAATTAATGCAGATTTCTAGCTTCACCTGTAAACCGGCGTTGCCCGGTGAAAGAAACCCCACTCCCCGTAAAAACTTTTAGCACGGCTGTTGTTGATATTTCCCAACCCCCAACTCCAACCAGAAACCTTCTAATCTTAAGAATGATTGTTGGAATAGACACTCCAAACATCCTCAGGATAAGAATGGGTTTCGAAATTGACACCTCCAATCTACCGCTGTTAAGAACGGTTTTGGAATAGACACATTATTTGTGTGTGGGGGTGTTATCAAAATATCTACTCCAAATTTAATCTTGATTATCGTTATGATCCCTACGCACAAATACTACGACAAACCTTGAATGTTTGTGTTTGCAGTGTCGGTGGGGAAAAATGTCAATTTTGAGTACTTACGTATTTTTTGTATCGTGTTGAAATAATGTTATTATTTTGAAAGCTATTCGGAAAATGTTAGAGAAGGGTAATTTTTAAGTAATCTGTGTTTCCACCTTCGAATTTTAGAATCACATGATTGCATGTTCAATAATAACTTTATTAAATTTTCCCTGTATAAAGTTTTTGAAGCCTTTATAATACAGACAAATTGTATATATCAAAATGTTGAAAAAATGTATGTTTACATCAAGCGAGATATCCATGCTGGGCTTTATGAGCTTCATTTATTAATAGGGCGTGTGTAGTCAAGACAAAATACAGTAAAACAAATGGGAAATTCGGTAACTACATTGACCGAAAACTTCTATATTAGTCTTTTTATAACGCAAATAGGTCATAAATATGGTAGGGTACTTAAAATGTTTTTTTAATAATTTCGCAACTGTAGTTTCTATAAAATAACTTCATGCTTAATCACCTTCATTTAACCCAACGGTATTTTTTACAAGACATAGCATTCGAAAAACTACCTTAATGATAATGCGATATTTTTTTTTTATTTTAAAGCAAATATGTTACAAATAAAGTAGGTAAACGACAATGTTTTATTTTATTCGGAAAACTACTTATTTGCAGAAAATTTAAATGCTATCTTTTTTTTAAACACAAATAAGTTCGCAACTATATTTTCTATAAAATAGTTTTGTGCTAATGCTCGTATATCCCCACCCGGTTTTTGTTGTAAAAATATTCATAAAATTATTAATAATAATAATAATAATAATAATAATAATAATAATAATAATAATAATAATAATAATAATAATACTCAAAAAACAATTATATTAATAATTAATACTCAAAAAACAATTATATAAATAATTAATTAGCGGAACATTGCAATGCGGTATTTCTTGTAAGCAACTATTTACCCTATAAAATTATAAGAAGTTCTGTGTATAAGATTTATAATAACGAGTATAAGATTAAAAATAAAAAAATACAAAAATCGTTTGTACATATTGTTTTGAAGTAAGGAAACCGTCTATTATGTTCTATGCGTATTGTTTAAAAGCAAAGTATATTATCCGTCTAAAGTAAAGAAATATGCATTTTTTCCAAAAAGTATTTCTCTCTCGCTCGCTCTATCTCTCTATCTCTCTTGTCTCTCTCTCTCTCTCTTCTCTTTCTCTCTTTATCTAGTATTAGTCTATGTGCCTCTCAGCCTACCTTCCTATAAGTCTATCTTACGATGCATATGTATCGGATACCATGATTACGTCTTTGTTTTAATTTGCGTAACACAATAAGTTTAATTGGCAACAGTAGAAGGTTTTAAATAATATAGTGGGAAAAGGGTAAATGAATAAGAAAAGAAACCGGCTGTTTAGCGTTCATGTTTTTTTAACAGCTAATGTGTTCATGTATACAATAAACTATATATTCTCGAATAAGCGGGTTCAGAGATACCAACCAATGAGAAGAGATGTAAATGTGTAAGAGAGAATTATTACTTTGTGTAGGGGAAATGAAGAGTTAATGCTTTGTATAGGAGTTTATAATCCAGTCAAGAAGGATGACTGGAGACCATCGTAATTATATATATCTTCCCTGTGTAGATTGGTGGCAGGAAGAGTGCTGTAGAAACTGATGGAAAAAAGAAGTTCCTTCCCATGTAGATGATGGCGATCGTCATGATGTCTCCTTTAGGATTCAATGTAGGTTTTTAATGTAACGAATAAATGTGTCTATGAAGCGGTTAACAGTTAGATAAGATGGCTGATAATAGTTTCGACATAATAAATTTGTATGTGGCATATGTTCTTGCAAAGATACGGTAATCTGGTCCAGAGGTGGAGAACTGCGCCTCTTTTATTATATATAGCGATGAACGGAAATACCGTAGGTATTAAACGTGACGCATTTTTTTAAAATGAAGTCAAAAAAGAAATAAAATTGAGGCGTATGCATGTGAGTATTAGGTTTTCTTCTGAATAGTTGACTTATCGTAAGTTACAAAGTAAAGAGAGTGAATAAAATACGATAACCATAAGGCTAGATTGTCACGATTTATAAAAAGGGTTTTCAAACCTACTTATTCTCAATATAAGGAATCAATGTAATGTGAGCCATTCACGACTTCGCATCCGTGAAAGTTTGCAAACAGATAAATATCGAAAAGCATCACGTACCAATTTTTCAGTTTTCATTCCTAAGAAGCCGTTATTGCTGACGAAAACGAATTAAAACGTTGCCACGTGTGTGAATACGGTATATATCAAATTTCGAGTCTGTATATCAAAGCTTTGTTGAGTATATAGGTTGAGAACTGTCCTTACACACACATTCTCACTTTATATATATATATATATATATATATATATATATATATATATTATAAAATTATTATATGTAGATTTTTATACATTTATCGTTTACGCTTCATTTAAATTATGCAAATTTTAAATTCTCATCTAAATAAATTAAAAACATAATTTTGCTTTGCATTTTGAATTTAACAACATATTAATAGCAGAATCGTCTGATAATTGCATTTCTGACAAAAAAAAAAACATTTCTACCCTTCATCAGTGTCTAAATCTAAACGCAGATTCCATGGTGAAGCTTCTTTACTAGTACTGCCTGGAAACTCTACTTCCCAGATTATTACAACACTGGCCCCTTTTTAAGTCAAATATAAAATTGTTTTTCTATCTCTCTTTAAATAGTCATATTCAACGCAATTCTCATCCAAAACGATCACTAAGTTTTATACCTTACTTTTTTTTATATCTACGAGTGACCTCCCGATTTTGATAAGTAGTGACACCTTTGTAAAAAAAAGCAACGGTTATACAGCTTAGTAAGAATAGAAATTAAGTTTTGTTTTCTGTACAATAAAGTTGTTGGCGTTGAAGTTCTTGATAAGTTTAACAACCTCACAACTTTATTCATTTATACATTATGCTATTCTGGTTCTAACAGATCAGTCTGTCTGAGAGTACCGGCTTTCTGGCCAAGAAGACACCAAACATTGAGGTTATAGTTTTTTCTGTCCGTAACCAAATCCAACATTTATTCAACTTGTACTGCCCACATAGTACAATCTCCACTGATCGACAAAAAAACTCGTTGTCTGCGTTTTTTCAACTCATAAAGAATGAATCTGATGCGTTGAATCCAAAAACCACATTGGTTTAGCTCAATCAGGCCAAGATTTTTGAACTATGGTCATATGTCTTTTTCTACGTTTTGTTCACATGTACGCATGTGTGGAGCTTTTTGGAAGGAGTTGGTAGGGTTACATTCTATATCGAATAATTGTTTTGATTGGAAATGGTCCGATAGTTCTGAGTAATCATTTCTAAAAATGGATCAGTTTGAAACCATAAAACGTTAACATCTTCCAAAAATTGTTGTGGCAAAGCATAAAGTTAAAGGTAAGAATTGGTGCCTTGCCAAGCAATGAACGTTATCAACGACCCTTTTGTGGACATAGACAGATTACTCTTTCCAGGACGGCACATCAAGTTCGGCTTAATCAAGCAGTTCGCGAAGGATCTGAAAGATGATGGTGGCTTCAATTATTTGGACTAGGCTTTTCCATGATTGATATAGAAAATTTTGGAGGTCCTTATTCCTCCAGCTTATTAGTGATCGTTGAACAACGCAATAAACGAAGTGGAACCAAAAGCGTGGAAGGCATTTTTCTGGCAGTGACGAACTTTCTTGGCAACAATAAAACCAGAAACTACACAGACCTTGTCAACACCATGCTGGCTGCTATCAGAAACCCATGAGCGTCACGATGCGCCGCCTATTTTCACATATGAACCGGTTTCCTGACAACATGGATTCAATGAGTGACGAGCAGGGAAGAAATTCCATCAGGAGCCGATAGGGATAGAGACCAGGTAGTGTCACTAGGATGCAGTCATGATGATGACTGCTGTTGGAATCTGCAGAGAGATCTTCTAGTCGTGAAGCATTCGAGTTCGATGTTGGAAAACATTTTATCTCTTAAAAACATATTTAGGGCTATAGATGTTGGCAAAAACAGCTGATAATACAACAAAATCGATTTTGTCACAAGATATGATTTCTTTTTCAAATTAACCTAAACTGATGAGAAAAATGGATGTAATTTACTATTACGGAAAATATGATTTTCTTCACTGTCTGAAGTGAGTATAAAAAGCTTAAAGTGAAAATGTGTGTATTAATAATACTTATATACACAACGAACAGATCTATCACCTGAAACATTGCAAGGTTCTAGTATTTTAGTATATGAAAACAATAGTTATCATTTTTGTCTAAGTGAGAACTAAACGGACCCTTATTTGAGTTTCAATCATGTTCATATGCAATCAATAAAAAGGTATAAACTTTTGTGGAGAGCAGTATTAAATGATTGTACTAAAAATATGATGCAAATAAACGAGAACAACGTAAAAAAAGAATAAAAGCAAATGGGCAGTTAAATAATGGTGGCTATGCCAAGTTAACCATGTATTAAGATTCCTCGATTAATAAATAAATCTTTATTCAAAATAACAAACGAATAAAATGTACACTCCTAGAAAAGTATTGCTTTTGTAAAGCCGACTGTAGGAGACAAATATGTAAACAAAAAACAAATGAATGATATTTAGCATCTGATAAAACTCGTTTAGGATGTTTCTTCAGTTTCCGTTGAATAGTTTAACTCACTTGTATTTTGTTGATATCAATATAAAACAACACAAAAACATAAATCATAAAAATAAAGAAAAATTTACGATATTACATTATCATAGTTATAAGACTAAAAGAATAATAAATTGTAAATAAAATAATAATCCCATCAAACTTATGCTAAAAAAAAATAACAAAATATTAATTCTATATTAAATATGACCGAGCAGCCTAGTGATGCACAATATGCGCTTATATCAACAAATTTTCATTGCCTCTGGGAAAATACAAAAATATGTAAATCATAAAATCATACCTACGTTAGTCAGCTGAGGTGACTGGACACCCCAGAAAGACCAAGCGACGTTTACATCCAAAGAAAACTGCGATAGAACTTCAAGTCTGTAGATTAAAGATTTGCCGAGTATATAGGTTAAGAATGTTCATCACACAAATTTTCACTTTATGTACATATATATATATGTGTGTGTGTGTGTGTGTGTGTGTGTGTGTGTGTGTGTGTGTGTGTGTGTGCGCGCGCGCGCGAGTGTGTCTGTGTATTATCAAAATAATTATATGTAATATGTAGTTCGGTAACTGTATACATTCATCGTTTGCATTACATCTAAATGCTTCAAATTTTAAATTTGTATTTGAATGAATTCAAAACATAAATTTTCTTTGCATTTTGAATTTAACAACATATTTATAGCAGAATCATCTGATGATTGCATTTTTGAAAAAAAACATGTATACCCTTCATCAGTGTTTAAATCTAAACGCAACTTCCATGGTGAATATTCTTTATTAAATCTACCTGTTAAGAAACTTTTTACCATTGCCCTGCCTCCCAGCGTATTACAACACTGGCCATTTTGAAGACTAATATTAAAATTCTCTTGATATCTCTCTTTAATTTTTTTTTGTACGACTTATCAAGGCCCAGAAGCCACTAGTCAAATCATACCCAGTTTTCACCAAAAACGATCACTGAGCTATTGTCTCACTGATCACTTTATATCCTCGAGTGGCATCCTGGCCTTCATAAGTAGTGACTCTTTTGTAAAAAAAAAGAAAAGATTATACACGTTAGTAAGAATATGAAATAATTCGAGTTGCAGGTTTGTTTTTCGTACTAAATCGTCAATTCGTAATTGACGTTGAAGTTCTTGATAATTTTATCAACATCACAACATAATACATTTATCCATTACGCTATTCCGGTGCTTGGAGTACCGGCTTTCTGGCAAAGAATTCACCAAACATTGATGTTATACTTTATCTTTCCCTTTAGAAAACTCAATTATTTTCTGTAAAATGACCGAATTTCCATTGAACGACCCCAAATAAATTATGCCGTCAAAAAAACAAAACCAAATCAAACATTTAGCGTACGTGTATTGCCCAGATAATACAAATTCCACTGATCGACAAGAAATTTGTTTCTGCGTTTTGTTTTTTTTCAGCTGATGTAGGACAAATCTGATGCATTGAATCCAAAAACCATATTTGTTTAGCTCAACCATTCCAAGTTTTTTTTTTTTTTTATCTATGGCCATGTTTTATTTTTTATCTATGGGCATTTTTTTTTATCAATAGCCATGTTTTTTATCTATGGACATTTTTTTTTTATATATGGACATGTTTTTTTTTTGTCTATGGCCATGTTTTTTATCTATGGCAATGTGTTTTTATCTATTGCCATGTTTTTTTTTTTATCTATGGACATGTTTTTTTTTATCTATGGCCATGTTTTTTTATCTATGGACATGTTTTTTTTATCTATGGACATGTTTTTTTATCTATGGCCATGTTTTTTTTTATCTATGGACATGTTTTTTTTATCTATGGCCATGTTTTTTTATCTATGGCCATGTTTTTTTTATCTATGGACATGTTTTTTTTATCTATGGCCATGTTTTTTTTATCTATGGCCATGTTTTTTTATCTATGGACATGTTTTTTTTTTATCTATGGCCATGTTTTTTTCATCTATGGCCATGTTTTTTTTTAATCTATGGCCATGTTTTTTTATCTATTGCCATGTTTTTTTATATCTATGGACATGTTTTTTTTATCTATGGCCATGTTTTTTTTATCTATGGCCATGTTTTTTTTTATCTATGGCCATGTTTTTTTATCTATTGCCATGTTTTTTATCTATGGACATGTTTTTTTATCTATTGCCATGTTTTTTTATATCTATGGACATGTTTTTTATCTATTGCCATGTTTTTTTTATCTATGGACATGTTTTTTTATCTATTGCCATGTTTTTTTATCTATGGACATGTTTTTTATCTATTGCCATGTTGTTTTATATCTATGGACATGTTTTTTTATCTATTGCCATGTTTTTTTTATCTATGGACATGTTTTTTTATCTATTGCCATGTTTTTTATATCTATGGACATGTTTTTTTATCTATCGCCATGTTTTTTTATCTATGGCCATGTTTTTTATCTATGGACATGTTTTTTTTATCTATGGACATGTTTTTTTTTATCTATGGCAATGTTTTTTATCTATGGCCATGTTTTTTATCTATGGACATGTTTTTTTATCTATGGACATGTTTTTTTTTATCTATGGCAATGTTTTTTATCTATGGCCATGTTTTTTTTATCTATGGACATGTTTTTTATCTATGGCCATGTTTTTTATCTATGGACATGTTTTTTATCTATGGCCATGTTTTTTTTATCTATGGCCATGTTTTTTTTATCTATGGACATGTTTTTTATCTATGGACATGTTTTTTATCTATGGACATGTTTTTTTTTTATCTATGGCAATGTTTTTTATCTATGGCCAATTTTTTTTATCTATGGCAATGTTTTTTTATCTATGGCCAATTTTTTTTATCTATGGCAATGTTTTTACACTATGGACATGTTTTTTATCTATGAACATGTTTTTTTTATCTATGGACATGTTTTTTTATCCATGGACATGTTTTTTTATCTATGGACATGTTTTTTTATCTATGGCAATGTTTTTTTTTATCTATGGCCATGTCTTTTTTATCTATGGCAATGTTTTTTTATCTATGGACATGTTTTTTATCTATGGACATGTTTTTTTATCTATGGCAATGTTTTTTTATCTATGGAAATGTTTTTTTATCTATGGACATGTTTTTTTTATCTATGGCCATGTTATTTTTATCTATGGACATGTTTTTTTATCTATGGACATTTTTTTTATCTATGCACATGTTTTTTATCTATGGACATGTTTTTTTATCTATGGACATGTTTTTTTATCTATGGACATGTTTTTTATCTATGGCCATGTTATTTTTATCTATGCACATGTTTTTTATCTATGGACATGTTTTTTATCTATGGCCATGTTTTTTTATCTATGGCCATGTTATTTTTATCTATGCACATGTTTTTTTATCTATGGACATTTTTTTTTATCTATGGACATGTTTTTTATCTATGGACATGTTTTTTTATCTATGGACATGTTTTTTATCTATGGACATGTTTTTTTTATCTATGGACATGTTTTTTATCTATGGACATGTTTTTTTTATCTATGGACATGTTTTTTTTTATCTATGGACATGGTTTTTTATCTATGGCAATGTTTTTTTATCTATGGCCATGTTATTTTTATCTATGGACATGTTTTTTATCTATGGACATGTTTTTTTATCTATGGACATGTTTTTTTATCTATGGCCATGTTTTTTTATCTATGGAAATGTTTTTTTTTTATCCATGGACATTTTTTTTTATCTATGGCCATGTTTTTTATCTATGGCCATGTTTTTTTTTATCTATGGCCATGTTTTTTTTATCTATGGCCATGCTTTTTAATCTATGGACATGTTTTTTATCTATGGCCATGTTTTTTTTTATCTATGCCCATGTTATTTTATCTATGCACATGTTTTTTTTATCGATGCACATGTTTTTTTTCTATTGCAATGATTTTTTTATCTATGGACATGTTTTTTTATCTATGGCCATGTTTTTTTATCTATGGACATGTTTTTTTATCTATAGCCATGTTTTTTTATCTATGGACATGTTTTTTTTTATCTATGGACATGTTTTTTTTATCTATGGCCATGTTTTTTATCTATTGCCATGTTTTTTTTATCTATGGCCAAGTTTTTTTTGTCTATGGCCATGTTTTTTATCTATGGCAATGTTTTTTTTTTTTATTGCTATGTTTTTTTATCTATGGACATGTTTATTTTTCATCTATGGCCATGTTTTTTCATCTATGGCAATGTTTTTTATGTATGGACATGTTTTTTTTTCTATGGAAATGTTTTTTTTCTATGGCCATGTTTTTTTATCTATGGACATGTTTTTTTTATCTATGGCCAGGTTTTTTTATCTATGAACATTTTTTTTATATATCTATGGACATTTTTTTTATATATCTATGGACATGTTTTCTTTTGTCTATGGCCATGTTTTTTATCTATGGCCATGTTTTTTTGTCTATGGCCATGTGTTTTGTCCATGGCCATGTTTTTATCTATGGCAATGTTTTTTATCTATGGCCATGTTTTTGGTCTATGGTCATGTTTTTTTGTCTATAGCCATGTTTTTTATCTATGGCCATGCTTTTTATCTATGGCCATGTTTTTTTATCTATGGCAATGTTTTTTTATCTATGGCCATTTTTTTTATCTATGGACATGTTTTTTATCTATGGCCATGTTTTTTTATCTATGGCCATGTTTTTTTGTCTATGGCCATTTTTTTATCTATGGCAATGTTTTTATCTATGGCCATGTTTTTTGTCTATAGCCATGTTTTTTTTATCTATGGTCATGCTTTTTATCTATGGCCATGTGTTTTTATCTATGGCCATGTTTTTTATCTGTGGCTATGTTTTTTATCTATGGCCATGTTTTTTGTATATGGCCATGTTTTTTTTGTCTATGGCCATGTTTTTTTCTATGGCAATGTTTTTTATCTATGGACATGTTTTTTGTCTATCGACATGTTTTTTATCTATGGGCATATTTTTTGTCTCAGGCCATGTTTTTTTGTCTATTGCCATGTTTTTTATCTATGGCCATGTTTTTTGTCTATTGCAATGTTTTTTTGTCTATAGTCATGTTTTTTTTCTATGGCCATGTTTTTTATCTATGGCTATGTTTTTTGTCTATGGCCATGTTTTTTATCTACGGCAATGTTTTCATCTATAGCCATGTTTTTTTGTCTATGGCCATGTTTTTTTTTCTATGGCCATGTTTTTTATCTATGGTCATGTCTTTTGTCTATGGCCATGTTTTTTGTCTATGGCCATTTTTTTTGTCTATGGCCATGTTTTTTTTGTCTATTGTCATGTTTATTTTGTCTCTGGCCATTTTTTTTTGTATATGGCCATGTTTTTTTTATCTATGGTCATGTGTTTTGTCCATAGTCATGTTTTTTTTATCTATGGCCATGTTTTTTTATCTATGGCCATGTTTTTTTGTCTATGGCCATTTTTTGTCTATGGCCATGTTTTTTATCTATGGTCATGTTTTTTTTTCTATGGCCATGTTATTTTTTCTTTGGCCATGTTTTTTATCTATGACCATGTTTTTGTCTATGGCTATGTTTTTGTACATTTTTGTTTACATGTACGCACATGTGTAACATTTTGAGAAGGAGTTGGTTAGGGCAAAATGCCATCTCGAATAATTGCTTCTGCGCAATCATGTCTAAAAATGGATCAATTTGAAATCATAAAACGTTGACATCTTCCGAAACTTGTTGTGGTAAGGCATAAAGTTAATGGATCAAAACTGAAAGGTAAGAATCGATGCCTTACAAAGAAATGAACGTCATCAAAGACCCTATGGTGGACAGAAAGAGATTACTTTTCCCATGACTGCACATCAAGTTCGGTATAATCAAGCAGTTTACGAAGACTATGGACAAGGATGGTGGCTTCACTTATTTGCTTCAGGATTGACAATGGAAAAGTTGAAAGCTGGCATCTTTGAGGGTCCTTAGTGTCTACAGTTCATTAGAGATCAGAGTCGGAAAACTCAATAAACGAAGTGGAACTGAAAAGGTTCGAGGCATTTATTCTGATATTGAAAAACGTTCGTTGCAACAATAAGGCTAGTAACTACGCAGAATTTGTCAAGAAAATACTTACTGCTTTCAGAAATCTGGACGGCAACATGAGCTTCATGATACAATATTTTCGCCTATGGACCGTGTTCCTGATAATCTGAGTTCAATGCGTGACGAGCAGGGAAAAAATTCTATCAGGACCTAAAAGAGATAAAGACTTAATATTGTCGCTAAAATACAGTCATGATGACTGACTACTGTTTGAATCTGAAGAAAGACATTCATGCATTCAAGTTCGATGAAACGGAAGTTCAAGCACTGAATGGTGAACAATGGTGAAGCAACATAAATTTATGTGTACTCACCTTTATTAATGTCAACCTTTCAGTTTATAGTAATCGATGTTTCTATAAGTAATCAATATATGTTGTTGGAAAACATTTTATCTCTTAAAACATATTTAGGGCTATAGATGATACAACAAAATCGATTTTGTCACAAGGTATGATTTCTTTTTCAAATTTATCTAAACTGATGAGAAAAACGGATGTAATTTACGGAAAAAAATGTTTATTTTCTTGACTGTCTAATACTTATATACACAACGAACAGATCTATCACCTGAAACTTTGCAAGGTTCTAGTATTTTAGTATATGAAAACAATAGTTATCATTTTTGTCTAAGTGAGAACTAAACGGAGCCTTATTTGAGTTTCAATCATGTTTATATGCAATCAATAAAAAAGTCATTAACTTTTGTGGAGAGCAGTATTAAATGATTGTACTAAAAATATGATGCGAATAAACGAGAACAATGTAAAAAAAAGAATAAAAGCAAATGGGCAGTTAAATAATGGTGGCTATGCCAAGTTAACCATGTATTAAGATTCCTCGATTAATAAATAAATCTTTATTCAAAATAACAAACGAATAAAATGTACACTCCTAGAAAAGTATTGCTTTTGTAAAGCCGACTGTAGGAGAAAAATATGTAAACTAGATGTTTAAAGTTTCCTCGATTATGGTAGACAGCATTAATGTATTAAAGTTCTAAATTAAAAAAAAACAAATGAATGATATTTAGAATCTGATAAAACTCGTTTAGGATGTTTCTTCAGTTTCCGTTGAATAGTTTAACTCACTTGTATTTTGTTGATATCAATATAAAATAACACAAAAACATAAATCATAAAAATAAAGAAAATTGTACGATGTTACATTATCTAAGCTCATAGTTATATGACTAAAAGAATAATAAATTGTGAATAAAATAATAATCCCATCAAACTTATGCTAAAAAAATAACAAAATATTAATGCTATATTAAATATGACAGAGCAGCCTAGTGATGCACAATATGCGCTTATATCTACAAATTTTCATTGCCTCTGGGAAAATACAAAAATATGTAAATCATAAAATCACACCTACGTTAGTCAGCTGAGGTGACTGGACACCCCAGAAAGACCAAGCGACGTTTACATCCAAAGAAAACTGAGATACAACTTCGCCGTACCACATGTGCTATACCCTCGCCGGGTCAGGAAAGTACTGGGAGGGAAGAAAAGAAATTGGTTGCCAACTAGGAATTATGAGCACATAAGACAAATTAGAATGATAAAAAACCATGGGACTAACGTAGGGTTAACCTTGACAAAAGTAAACAATGTATACTTCTTTAATTTTATATTTTCCGAGAATTCGCGTCGTCTCATCTTACGACTAATAAGTGAGATTGTGTCCTATCTAGATTTGAAACTATTTTTTTATGAACGCATTTTACCTTAACTTTTCGTTGGAATGTAATTAAGTATCAGAATTATATAAACATATTCTATTTAGTTAAATCATTTCATGAAATAGGGTAGAATAACGTGGAATTTCTTCAGTAAAATTCAACTACCTTCCGATAGTAAACATGGTTTTGCGTGCACTAATTGCACAAACCATGATTGTCCGCTAATTGTGTCCATCTAATATTGTTGCTCGACTTTTTCTCGCTTGCCTTATTTGTTATTATACTTTTAATGATTCTTACATACAATTCTGTCTCATTCATTTTCATCATCCAACCATATAAACGATTTCTTAATGAAATTATGTAATAATTACAGTAGACGAATTCTGCAAATTTAGTACCCGGTTATAAATTCTCCGAAGTGTGGCTTTAGGTCTATTGAACACAATTCAACCAGCTGTTTTGAAATAATGCACACCCACATCTTAATTTATAAAATAGTATATTCATGTACCATGATCTTTATTATAATTATGATTTTTCCGGACTCATGCAAAAATAAATATTCAGTGTATCGGGAGGAGCTAGTCGAAGATAATCGAAGTACCCTATCATTCCTTGACAATGTTCTAAACCGGCTTCGAAACCAAGTAGGCGAATATTTTCCTCCTTCTTGCGACCCTTTTCCAACAGAGTATACGTTGAAAACCTGTATTTGTCTTAACGTTATTTTGATGGTAAGTACCCGTCTGGGCTTCAGTTTATATTTCTCTTCTACAATGATAACATTGACATGTCTAGCTACAGCCATCATGAACAATCACCACCCTACTTTTTATCACTACTCAAATCTAAATGCAAATTACACGAACAAAAATTTCTTGGTTAGAACTGCTCGGTTGTTAAAAAATTGATAAGTGATGGTTACCTTTTAAAATAAAAAAAAGATATTACGGTAACAGTATTTTATGTTCATACATTGGTTGAAGATTAGTCTTTTCAGGTGGACACTGATACAATTCTATAAATTGATCATACTAATATAGTCTTTATAAGATTGTCCGATTTATATATACACATATTTCAAAATATTGTCAACGGAAAGCCAGTTAAAACTGTGTGTATGTGTGAGTTCACTGCACAGGCCGTAATTTTCCGCTTGTTTTGGATGTTTAAAGTTGTTGACCGATTCCTACATCCATCGCAGTTTCAGTTTGTTGATGTAAGGAACGAATTTTCTGTAATAAAAAATTGCAATCCCGCTTCAAACCACGTAATACACTTATATTCTTTTACAATTATACTTGCTATCTCCTACTTAAAAACAGGCTTACAAAATAAGCATTTATAGTCCGACCAAACAAAAACTCTAATGAGTATCCAATGAATGCAATCTATTTTCTAAGAGACCAAGGCTCTATCTTGCTTTAGATGGTACACAAGCCTAAACTGTGAGACCCCAGGAAACGAAACTGAATAAAAGATATCAAGATGCAAGTTCTAGCTGACGCTCTCCTGCTTACGTTATGGAATCTATGTAGGTATCATTAGGACAATCTCAGAAAGATCGTATAAGAAATGCAACATTTTCAGAACATACGAAAAGAACGTTCAATGACGGGAACACATGGAAACGTAGGAGCAGATTTGGACCCATGGTGCACATAGTAGAACATAGAGCTTAACACATGCGTGTATTGCTTGTATGTGCGTTAAACAACCACGTGCTCTCTGTACATGATCATTTGCGCCAGTGAGAAGGAGCATTATTCCTTATGAGAAAAGATAGTCTAAGATTATTTTATCCTTATAATATATATATATTTTTTCTTATCTAACTGAAGAATTTGTCGACAAATAGCAGTCTTGTGAAAACCATTTTAATCCTTACATTGTTGACATGTGTTGTCCCCTTGCCACTTTGAGGGTAAAAATGCCCGGACACTCTGATTTACACACTAAACCCGTGAAATAATTTCTTACGTCATCATTACTGTCGTTTAGCTTTTTTTTTATCTAGTAAGTTGATTCTTGACCTTTACGGGTCAATTGCGTTTATTTTCTTCGCTGCTGGATCGTATTGAAAATGCTTCTGAATGACATGCTCTCGAAATTTATATCAGCTAACCCAACTCTTATTTATCGGCGTAATTATAACAAACAATCATTAAATGTAATAGCTAAAAAGCATTTACTTAAAAAGTCAATCTTCTGCTGTTTATGGATATAAAAATTTATTGTTAGCGTGAAATATGGACATTCATTCAATTTGCATGACTCTTGATGGATCATAATCTCAACGAAAATCATGGTATATGAAAAAGCATCATTTACTAATATTTTACACACACACACACACACACACACATATATATATATATATATATATATATATATATATACATATATGTGTGTGTGTGTGTGTGTGTGTCAGGTCATGTCATATGCTACTAGTACCATGTAACTCAGTACTACCTGCCTCATGGTCGGATCACAGGCTACTAAACTGGTTCCCCCACCAGACTTGTTTGGTGAGGAGGGTGGCTAGTCTCCCTGAAGAATTAAAAACAAGACCTTCCAAAGGGCGAATGAACCCTTTTTTGAAGTCAACGGCCAACTAGCACCATGTGTTTTTGTGTGTATGCATGTGTGTGTTGGGGGTGGAGAGGGATCCTGCAAGCCGTGGTGAAGGCAGCCTTTCTAGGAGAAGCAAATCTATGATTTAAAAAAAAACATAAAGCGGGAGACCAGTACCCGCATAAAGCTGGTCTGTAGTTTAATTTGTTGCTGGCTATCTTGCTTTTGCTTGTTGCTGGATGTCAACATTTTTTAACCGAGAGAGAGACTTAGCTGTTGTACAAAGCTAAGACTCTGTAACACCATCTGTGTATAGATACTCCCTCAGGCATTTGTCTATAAAAATGGTCGTGTGACGATGGAAAAGTTGTGACGCGTGGAGGCTTGAAATGCTGGAAGCATGTAATAATTGATCCCAAAGCAGGTGAATTCACCGGTAGGACTATAAAAGAACGTCATTTTGCGCTCATGGACTTTAAGTGTCTGAGGAAGTGGCACTCGTCTGACAAGACGTTGCTATTATTATCATATATATATACAGTCCTCTACATATATAGTTTTATTTATTTTAGCGTTTTCTATAATGATGCGACATATTATATAACTGGATGATGAACATGAATAAGATGGAAGTATATGAATAAATCACAAATAAGTTTTAATAAATAATAAAACAAATAAGCATTTTCATTCGCATCAGTCCAATAACCATAATGATTTTTGTTTTTCTTCTGAAAAAGCGCAAAGTGTGCACAAAATATTAAAGTGAAAACTATTTGTATCCAATAATAATTTAAAACTGAAACTACAGATCTATCCCATAAAACACTATAGATTTCTAAGAATTAAAAACAATTTTATTCGTTTTTAAGTCAGAAAATATGCCTTTTTGAGTTCCAACCCTGTTTTTCAGTTTTTATCTGAATTTTTTTTTACAAGGTTGTCACCACTTATCAAGGTCCGAAAGCCACTCAGGGATAAGGGTTATTGTAAGTACAGTACGTTAGTGTGGATATTTACAGTGTCTACTTAAGGGGGCGGTTCATCAGGAATTTGTTTACGTTGGACTTGAACAAATCCAAGTTGTAGTCAGGTGGGAAACAGGCAGACAGAACAGAGTTCCACAGGCGTGCAGTTCTAAGAAAGAAGCTTTGTTCATGGAATCTACGTTTTGATTTAGGCATAGATAAAAGTGGGGAAAGTTTTTGACGGTGGATTCAGATTGATGGGTTTTTTTCGTGAAAGATTGGCGAGGGGGGACCAGAGATTGGAGTTCAGACGAGCACCTGTCATGGAAATAACGATAAAACAAAGATAGGCTTGCTACATCTCTTCTGTGGGAGAGAGGTTGCAGGGTGAGGGCATCCCCCACTAAGCCACGAAGTCTATTTTGTACTTTGTCAAGGCAGGATAGGCTGTTTTTAGCAGCTCCTGCTCAGATATGGCAACAGTATTCCATCCTTGGACGTACTTGCCTTTTATAAAGATAGAGAATTGCATCAGTAGTGAGATATCTTCTGGAGCGGTAGAAGGATCCCACCATCTTTCAAGCGACCTTGGCAACAGACTTGATGTACGTGTTCCATTTCAGATCAGGAGTGAAGGTCAAACCCAGAAGCTTGTCAAAACATGGGGCCTCTCCTAGACGAGAGCCATCCATTGAAATTGATGCCAGATGGGGATCAGAGCGTTGATGATGTAAAGATAGAAGCGTGGTGTTAGATGCATTAAAGGTAACCAGCCACATCTTTCCCCACTGAACAACTCGTTCGAGATCAGAAGAGTTGGTGTGTTGCTGTAGATGGTCGTGTCATCAGCATCGATTCCAACGAATGATTTAAGTATGTGTTTTGGGAGATCATTGATGTAGATCGGGAAGAGAGTTGGACCCAGTATGGACCCTTGAGGGACTCCAGCATTAATACTGTGGGCCCCTGATTTTTGCCAACCACTACTCTTATGAGCCTATCAGAGAGAAATGATTTAATGATAGAGAGAATATTTCCAGTTATACTGTAACTGGAGATCTTGCGAAGTAGGCCTTTATACGATATTTTGTCGAAAGCCTTTGATATGTCAAGAGCAATTGCCCTGGAAAGGAAGCCTTTGTCAAGAGATTCACTAATCTATGAGATATAACCGTTAGCACATCTGCGGTAGATCTTGCAGAATGGAAACCATATTGCATCTCACTAAGAAGGTTATTTCTGCTGAGGTGGTTGACTATTTGTTTATTTAATATGGATTCCAGCAACTTACTCATGACACAGAGGAGACTTATTGGCCTGTACTGAGAGGGAGATGACTCATCACCTGAGTTCTTAAATACAGGGCATACTGATGAGGTTTTCCAAGATGTTGGAAAGCACTTCTCCTTAAGGCAACGTTTAAACCGTTTCGTAAGTATGGAAGTTCTGGTTGAAGCTTTTTTAACACTATAATTGGGATGCCGTCAGGCCCAGTAGCTTTACTGGAATCAAGGCTCTTGATTAGCTTGGCGACCTTATGCACATGTTATAGGAAGACACATGGGGAGTTGATGGCCTTCGTTGCATCGGGTAGAATTAGCTGCAAAGTTTTTGGCAAATAGTTTGGCTTTGTCTGAAGCTGAGGAGATGACCTCTGGTCCGTTGATAATGGTTGGGATAGAACGCACACTTCTGTTCAGGATCCTATTTGTTATTTGCCAAAACTGGTGGGAACCAAGCCGCTGATCAGCTACTTTGGATTTAACAGACTGGGCATATAGCTCTCTTGCATTTTTTTTACTCTTTTACAGTGGATGCTGGCGTTCCTGAAAGCAGCTTTAGTCTCAGTGCAGTATTGCGTAAGTAGCTATGGAAAAAGTGATTTCTGTGTCATAAGCAGAGATGTCAACAAATGATTTAAGTATGTGTTTTGGGAGATCATTGATGTAGATCAGGAAGAGAGTTGGACCCAGGATGGACCCCTGAGGGACTCCAGCATTAATACTGTGGACCTCTGATTTCTGCCTATCAACCACTACTCATAAGAACCTATCTGAGAGAAATGATTTAATGATGGAGAACAACATTTCCAGTAATACCGTAGCTGGAAATCTTGTGAAGTAGGCACTTATGCCATACCTTATCGAAGGCCTTCGATATGTCAAGAGCAATTACCCTGGAAAGGAAACCTTTTTCAAGAGATTAACAAATCCTGTGTGATATAACCGTTAGCACATCTGCGGTAGATCTTGCAGAGCGAAAATCATATGGCCTATCACTAAGAAGGTTGTTTCTGTTGACTCATGACACAGAGGAGACTTATTGGTCTGTACTGAGAAGGAGATGACTTGTCACTTGAATTCTAAAATACAGGGCATACTGATGAGGTTTTTCAGGGTGTTGGAAAGCACTTCTCCTCAAGGCAACGCTTAAACAGTTTTGTAAGTATGGGGGCAATCCTGGTTGGAGCTTTTTCAGCACTATAACTGGAATGCCATTAGGACCATTTGCTTTACTGGAATCAAGGTTCTTGATTAGCTTGGTGACCACACGCACAGATATTTGTATGTTGCATAGCGTGTTGTCTGTTATAGGAGGACATACAGGGAGTTGATCGTCATTGTCGCATAGGGTAGAATTAGCTGCAAAGTTCTTGGCAAATAGTATGGCCTTGTCTGATGCTGACGAGATGACCTCAGGTCCATTGATGATAGTTGGGATTGAACGCACACTTCTGTTCAAGATCATGTTTGCCATTTGCCCAAACTGGTGGGAACCAAGCCGCTGCTCAGTTACTTTGGATTTAACAGACTGAGCATATTGCTCTCTTGCATGTTTTATTACGCTTTAAAGTGGATGCTGGCGTTCCTGAAAGCAGCTTTAGTCTCAGTGAAGTATTACGTTAGTAGCTATGGAAAAAGTGATTTCTGTGCGCGATGGCAGCAGCACATTCAGGGGAGAACCATGGCTGGCTGTTAGGTTTTTGTTGGAATTTTTAGATAGTATGAATCGGTCTATGCCTACAATAAACCATCTGGTCAGGTCTGATACTATAGAGAACACATCATTTTTAACATTGAATACAGAGGTAGATCAGATATAAATGTACGGAAGCTATCCCAGTCAGCCATGAAGTATCGGTATACAGTACGGTGGAGGGGTACGTCTAGGGACTTATTGCATTTTATTTTTATCTTAACTGATATGACGGAGTGGTCGGATGATCCTAGAGGAGAAAGAATGGAACATGAACATAGCTCAGGGGAAGTTGAGAGAAAAAGGTCTAGAAGGCTTGCAGATTGACCTGTAGTATCGGGCACACGGGTGTGCTCGTGAACAATCTGAGTGAAGTCATAAGCAATGGTAAAATCATGACAAAACCTCCCCTCATCGTCCGTCTTATTTGCGTGGGTCAGCCATTCCACGTTATGGACGTTGAAGTCACCACAGATGTGGATGTTAGCCGTGGGTTGTGCAGACAGGATGTGGTCTATTTTCTCAGATATGCTCTTAAAGATAGTACCTCCGCTATTGTGGGGCGGATAGAGGGCAAATATAAATGCAGTGGTGTAAGCAAGTGCAACCCGAAAGCACATATATGGTAAATTAGGATCTTCTCTAGAGATATCCCTGCCACATGGGATCCATCTTTAATGTAGGCACATATTCCATGCCCATGGTGATCTTGGGGGTCAGATTTAGATGTTAAGTTAGAGTAGCCGTTTATTATGAACTCATCCAGGGAAGTGGTCGTCCCTATTCCAGTTTCGCTTAGAAAGAATATGTCCGGTGTCGTCTCCTGTAATTAGGTTTCAACCTCTGGAATGTTTGAACGTAGACCCCTGATGTTGGAGAAGCAGACATGTTAGTAGGGGTCTACGGTGGAAGATGGGATTCTAGGTTTATTCGAGTTTTTTTGTTGAAAATGTTTCATGTTGAGGTTTAGGGATTGGTATCGGCATACTTGGTTAGAGCAGTACAGAGAGGGAAAGTAAGAGAGAAAAGGGCAGGATTTTTTTTGTAGCACATGAAAAGGTAAAGCCGTAACAATTACCCACTAGTATGGCATCGAGAGGTCCCACCAGAGACTACTGCATGGTCCAAAGTCCATTCACCAAATGGCAATACAGCAGTCCCAGTACTTTGCGCCTGCTGATAGGACAGCCTCCTTAGTGGTTAATCCAAGGTTCGGGTCCCTGACTATCAGGCGGATAACGTCAGCCCAGACAAAACGTTTACCTCCAGCACCCTTACTAGTGACACGGCCACAAGGATAGACATAGGGACAGAAACACTTCAGACATCTCACACTACAGTTTACCAAGTACTTCCGACCTTTAAAGCAGCTTTTTCTTCACCCTTAGTCAGAAAAAATAACTCATTTGAAAGGGAATGAGGGACAAAAAAGAAGCGAGAGTTACTGGAGCTGCCGATAACACATCCACTGTATTATCTACTCTCCATTAAAAAATGTATGAGAAATAAAAACTCAAGTTCATTAACTAGCACGGCTCATTGAAATTTCACGGAATGAAAAATATATTTAATCAACAAATATGTTTTGATAAAGCTGATATTTTCTTTTCAAGAAATAGATCCTTAGACAGAAAAAAACAATAACACTCATCAAATATGAGTTTATTAACATTTCTACTAAACTAAACTAGCGTACATTTAATTTTGAATATAAAACTGTCTCAAATGAGATAAATTAATACGTACTAATAAATACGCAAAGTAATATAGTGCTACTTAGTTCAATAAAAATAATAAAAATCGCATTTTAAGAGACAATCTTTAATTAACCCCTCCAATCTAGTACCTCTTGACAGAAAATGTTTTATTTTGCTTTGTTTATTTCGAATATTTTCATTTTTATGCAATGTTTTGCAAATGCTGTTCGGGTAAGAACCGCTGCACGTCGAAATTACTACAAATTCTTTTCTCACACCGTTACAAGAATGATTTAAATTATTATTATGATATTCGAAAATGGGGCTATATCAGGAAGGTCACTCTCATATTCTTGTGTAATATAGCCAGATTCGCTTATTTAGAGCAAAGTTTAGGGAATTTAGCCTATTTTATTTAGCAGTTTTGCTTTCAAATTTGTATTTGGCTTTTTAAAGCTTAATATGCGGCAACCAAACAAGAAAAAAGTTTTTAAAAAAGTAAATGAATAAGATTGAAAAAATCTGGTAAATAATTGTAGAAATAGATGTTAAGAAGAAGGCGTATTGTATCGTTTTAGCTTCCTTGTTGAAAAAAGGTGAAAGACGAAAAACAAATACCATATAACCAAATGAATAAAACTTACACTATGATAAATATGTTGGCTTCAGAAAGTCAACCGGGATAGAAAAAATATGTAAACTGGATTTATGAAGTTTCGTTGATATACTGTTTCAATAGTATATTTTTGTGCATATTTTTGTTGTCTCATCTTACGAATAACGTTGATAATTGAACCTAGTTGGATTCGAAACTGGGCGTTCAATATTTATTTTGATTTTCAATTGCGCAACTTAAAACGAGTTCAAAAGTAAAAGTTTATTTCGTATTTTGAAAGATTGTGGAAGGCATGTGGAGCCACGGCTAATAAATATTATATATTTGGTATTCAACGACAGCTTTTTGAAGCCTTCTGATTAACCTATTGTGGGAGACGCCTTTCCATGGGATTAATGGACTATTTCATGACGTCACTTCCTCTACCCGTAGTCAGAGATTTGCACGGGCCAAGGAGGTCGTGTGCAAACGCCTACCGTTGAGGAATGGCATTGCTCAGCCTGCTTTTGCCTGTAATATATGTGAATACATGTTTTTCCCTAAAAGTCTTGGGTTCCTTCGTTCTTGTTACCATTTGACCCCATAACACCTATTTTATTAAGCAGTTTATAAGATTTGTAAGATATTCTAAAAAGCTTTGTAGATATCTAGCATTACTGCCCCAGGTTAAACACGAATAAACCTAGAACCCCATCCACCAATGTAGACCCCTACTACCATATCTCCTTCTCCAACACTAGGGGTCTACGTTTCAACCTTTCAGAGGTTGAAACACAATTATAGGAGACGAAACCGGACATTCTTTCTTAGTGAAACTGGCATAGGGCCAACCACTTCTCTAGACGAATTCATAATTAAAGGATACTCAAACTTAACATCTAAATCTGACCCCCAAGATCGCCATAGGCATGGAATATGTGGCTACATCAAAAATGGCTTTCCATGTAGTAGGGATATCTCCAGGGAAGACCCTAATTTACCTTATATGTGCTTTCGGGTTGCACTAGCTTATAGCTTATATATATTTATATTTTCCCTCTATCTCCCCCCACAACAGTGGAGTTACTATCTTTAAGAGCATATCTGAGAAAATAGACCACATCCTGTCTTCTCATCCTTCGGCTAACATTCATATTTGCAGTGACTCCAATGTCCATAACGTGGAATGGCTGACCCACTCAAATAAGACCGATGACGAGGGGAGGTTTTGTCACGATTTTGCCATTGCCTATAACCTCACTCAGATTGTTCACGAACCCACCCGTGTGCTCAATACACCCGGTCAATATGCAAGCTTTCTAGACCTTTTCCTTCACAACTTCCCCTGAGCTGTGTTCATGTTCCGTTCTATCTCCTCTGGGATACTCGGACCACTTTGTTGTAGCAGTTAAGATAAAAATGAAACGTAATAAGTATTCAGACGTACCTCTCCACCGTACTGTATATCGATACTCTAGGGCTGACTGGGATAGCTTCCATACATTCATATCTGACCTACCTCTTTTGCTTTCAGGAACGCCAGCATCCACTTTAAAGCGTAATAAAACATGCAAGACAGCTATATGCTCAGTCTGTTAAATCCAAAGTAGCTGAGCAGCGGCTTGGTTCCCACCAGTTCTGGCAAATGGTAAACAGGATCTTGAACAGAAGTCTGCGTTCAATCCCAACTATTATCAATGGACCTGAGGTCATCTCGTCAGCATCAGACAAGGCCAGACTATTTGCCAAGAACTTTGCAGCTAATTCTACCCTATGCGATAATGACGATCAACTCCCTGTATGTCCTCCTATAACAGACAACACGCTATGCAACATACAAATATCTGTGCGTGTGGTCACCAAGCTAATCAAGAACCTTGATTCCAGTAAAGCAACTGGCCCTAATGGCATTCCAGTTATAGTGCTGAAAAAGCTCCAACCAGGATTGCCCCCATACTTACAAAATTGTTTAAGCGTTGCCTTGAGGAGAAGTGATTTCCAACACCCTGGAAAACCTCATCAGTATGCCCTGTATTTTAGAATTCAGGTGACAAGTCATCTCCCTCTCAGTACAGACCAATAAGTCTCCTCTGTGTCATGAGTCAACAGAAACAACCTTCTAAGTGAGAGGCCATATGATTTTCGCTCTGCAAGATCTACCGCAGATGTGCTAACGGTTATATCACACAGGATTAGTGAATCTCTTAACAAAGGTTTCCTTTCCAGGGTAATTGCTCTTGACATATCGAAGGCCTTCGATAAGGTATGGCATAAGTGCCTACTTCACAAGATTTCCAGCTACGGTATTACTGGAAATGTTGTTCTCAATCATTAAATCATTTCTCTCAGATAGGTTCTTATGAGTAGTGGTTGATAGGCAGAAATCAGAGGTCCACAGTATTAATGCTGGAGTCCCTCAGGGGTCCATCCTTGGTCCAACTCTCTTCCTGATCTACATCAATGATCTCCCAAAACACATACTTAAATCATTTGTTGACATCTATGCTTATGACACGACCATCTATGACAACACATCAAAGGCCGTAAATGACAAAGCTCTCTCTAATTCTCTCTCCTTTGATCTCGAGCACGTGGTACAATGGGGGAAGAGGTGTCTGGTCACTTTTAATGCATCCAAAACCAAGCTTCTATCTTTACATCATCAACGCTCTGATCCCCATCTGGCATTAATTGAAATGGATAGCTCTCGTCTTGGAGAGGCTTGATGTTTTGACAAGCTTCTGGGTTTGACCTTTACTCCTGATCTAAAATGGAACACGTACATCAAATCTGTTGCCAGGGACGCTAGGAAAATGGTGGGATCCTTCTACCGCTCTAGAAGATACCTCACTACTGATGCACTTCTCTATCTTTATAAAAGCCAAGTACGTCCAAGGATAGAGTACTGCTGCCACATCTGGGCAGGAGCTGCTAAAACAGCCTATCCTTCCTCGACAGAGTACAAAATAGACTTCTTGGTTTAGTAGGGAATGCCCTTTTCTTTTCCCTGCAACCTCTCTCCCACAGATGAGACGTTGCAAGCCTGTCTTTGTTTTATCGATATTTCCATGGCAGGTGCTCGTCTGAGCTCCAATCCCTCGTCCCCCCTCGCCAATCTTTCACGAGAAACACCCGTCTGGCTGAAAGTACTGTGAAAAACTTTCCCCACCCTTTTCTGTGCCTAAATCCAAACGTAGATTCCATGAGCAAAGCTTCTTTCTTAGAACTGTACGCAAGTGGAACTCTCTGCCGCTTGCCTGTTTCCCACCTGACTACAACTTGGACGTCTTCAAGTCCAACATTAACAAACTCCTGAAAAACCGCCCCCTTAAGTAAGATACTCTATCACCCCCCCAATACTAATGATTACTACAATACTATCTCATTGATTACTGTACACGCAATAACCCTTATCCCTGAGTGGCCTTCGGGCCTTGATAAGTGGTGACCCATATGTAAATATATATATATATATATATATATATATATATATATATATATATATATCCATAGTAAAACAGGATTGCCGAAATCTATACTGTTCATCAGAGAGAAATGTAGCATCTTTTAAAATGTTAGACTATCGCTAGATTTATTAATTATTTTCCCAGCTTTTATAGATTGGTTATTGAATGACCGTTTTGCAGAATTAGTTTTTTACCAGTGTTCACGAAAACCGATACTACAGAGGCAGTTTCTAATGATCAGGAAACCTAGCCTATAAAAAGAGTTTTACGTGAACATATTAGATAATTAACATTTTAAAAAGTTAATTAGTTATTATCAGTTAATCTGTCTGTCTATCTATTTATCTATCTATTCAATGATATTCTTAAAATAGTTTATATTGGAAGTTATTTACTGTATTTATAGAATAAAGTTAGCAATGGGTTTTAGCTGAATATGTTTATATAAATTAGATAGGTTAAATATAAACAAAACAACCTTGGGCTGGCAGACGTTGGAAGGTCACACGTTAGAGAGACGGTGCTTTTTGAATGATGACTTAACAGAACTGAGGGCAAGAGGTCAGGAAAGTCAGAGTCGGAGAGTTGGAGTTTGATCATAATTTAAGGCATTAAAGTAAAGATCTATCCTATGAAACATTTATTCTTAACATAAAGAAGCTGCCATGTTTCTCGACCGCGCATTTGCAGTCTTGAACCAATTAATAAATAGATAAATATCCAACGGCCTTCTCGTACCAATTTGCCAACACTGATCTCTGAGCCGCTCCTTTCCCCGGATAAAACCAACTAAAAAAATTTCTATATATCTGACTATCTTATATACAAAATTGCAAGTCTGTAGATCAAAAATCAGTTTAGTATATAGGTTAAAAATTGTTCTCACACACATTCTCTCTTTTATATATAGATGGCATGTTTTATTTTAGCTAGATAGCGAAAGGTTCGCAATAATAAACAAATCTGGGCTTTTTACGTCATCTTTTTTAGCAAAGGTGCATTGTTGTAATATATCAACAGAAAGTGCATTCTAATCAAGTATTATGAAAAGCAGACAACGAAAGTATACAACAACTTCAGGTTATGTTGTTATGCATGTTATTTCATAACAAAGGGAGATAATTGAGGCGATTTTATTGAAAGCAGACCAGTGCTGTACCTTGTTATTACATATGTTTTTTTTTACACAGTGATCACCACTTATCAAGGCCCGGAAGCCACTCAGGGATAAGAGTTATTGCAAGTAAATTACGTTAGTGTGGAGATTTGATGAAGTGTTTACTTAACGGGATGGTTCATTAGGAATTTGTTAACATTGAACTTGAAGACATCCAAGTTTTAGTCCGTTGGGAAGCAGGCAGACGGAACAGAGTTCCACAGGCGTGCAGTTCTAAGAAAGAAGCTTTGTTCATGGAATCCACGTTTTGATTTAGGCACATATATAGAGTGGGGGATGTTTTTCACAGTGGATTCAGTTAGACGGGTGTTTTTCGTGAAAGATTGGCGAGGGGGGGCAGAGATTGGAGTTCAGATGTGTACCTGCCATGGAAATAACGATAAAACAAGGATAGGCTCGCAACGTCTCTTCTGTGGGAGAGTGGTTGCAGGGTATAGAAAAGGCCATCCCCCACTAAGCCACAAAGTCTATTTTGTACTCTGTCAAGGCAGGATAGGCTGGTTTTAGCAGCTCCTGCCCAGATATGGCAACAGTATTCCATCCTTGGACGTACTTGGCTTTTATATAGATAGAGAATTGCATCAGTAGTGAGATATCCTCTGGAGCGGTAGAAGGATCCCACCATCTTTCCAGCGACCATGGCAACAGACTTGATGTACGTGTTCGATTTCAGATCAGGAGTAAAGGTCAAACACAGAAGCTTGTCAAAACACGGGGCCTCACCCAGACGAGAGCCATCCATCACAATTGATGCCAGATGGGGATCAGAGCGTTGATAATGTAAGGATAGGAGTTTGGTTTTGGATGCATTAAAGCTAACCAGCCACTTCTTCCCCCCACTGAACCACGCGCTCGAGATCAGAGGAGAGAGAGAGAACTTTGTCATTTACAGCCTTTGATGTGTTGCTGTAGATGGTCGTGTCATCAGCATAGATGTCAACGAATGATTTAAGTATGTGTTTAGGGATGTCATTGATGTAGATCAGGAAGAGAGTTGGGCCCAGGATGGACCCCTGAGGGACTCCAGCATTTATATTGCAGGCCTCTGGATTTTGTCCATCTACGACTACTCTTATGAGCCTATCGGAGAGAAATAATTTAATAATTGAGAAAACATTTCCAGTTATACCATAGCTGGAAATCTTGTGAAGTAGACCCTTATGTAATACCTTGTCGAAGGCCTTCGATATGTCAAGAGCAATTGCTCTAAAAAGGAAGCCTTTGTCAAGAGATTCACTAATCATGTGGAATATAACCGTCAGCACATCTGCGGTAGATCTTGAAGAGCGGAAACCATATTGTGTGTCACTAAGATTGTTATTCCTGCTGAGGTGGTTGACTTTTTCTCTATTTAATATGGATTCCAGCAACTTACTCATGACACAGAGGAGACTTATTGGCCTGTACTGAGAGGGAGATGACTTATCACCTGAATTCTTAAATACAGGGCAAACTGATGAGGTTTTCCAGGGTGTCGGAAAGCGCTTCTCCTTAAGGCAGTGCTTAAATAGTTTCGTAAGTATGGGAGCAATTTCTGGTTGAAGCTTTTTTAACACTATAATTGGGATGCCATCTGGGCCAGTTGCTTTACTGGAATCTAGGTTCTTGATTAGCTTGGCGACCTCCTGCACGGATATTTGTATGTTACCTGTGTTATAGGAGGACATACAGGGAGTTGATCGTCATTGTCGCATAGGGTAGAATTAGCTGCAAAGTTCTTGGCAAATAGTTTGGCCTTGTCTGAAGCTGACGAGATGACCTCTGGTCCATTGATAATGGTTGGGATAGAACGCACGCTTCTGTTCAGGATCTTATTTGTTATTTGCCAGAACTGGTGGGAACCAAGCCGCTGATCAGCTACTTTGGATTTAATAGACTGGGGAGAACCATGGCTGGCTGTTAGGTTTTTGTTGGAATTTTTTAGATGGTATGAATTGGTCTATGTCTACAATAAACCATTAGGTCAGATCTGATACTATAGAGGACACTTCATTTTTAAACATGGAGTGCAGAGGTAAATCAGATATGAATGTACAGACGCTATCCCAGTCAGCCATAGAGTATCGGTATACAGTACGGTGGAGGGGTACGTCTGGGTGCTTCTTACATTTCGTTTTTATCTTAACATATACGACGGAGTGGTCGGAGGATCCTAGAGGAGAATGAACGGAACATGAACATAGCTCAGGGGAAGTTGAGAGAAAAAGGTCTAGGAGGCTTGCATATTGACCGGGTGTATCGGGCATACGGGTGGGTTCGCGAACAATCTGAGTGAGGTCATAAGTAATGGCAAAATCATGACAAACGCTCCCCCCATCATCTGTCTTATTTGAATGGGTCAGCCATTCCACGTTATTGACGTTGAAGTCACCACAGATGTGGATGTTAGCCGAGGGATGTGAAGACAGTATGTGGTCTATTTTCTCAGATATGCTCTTAAAGATAGTAACTCCGCTGTTGTGGGGCCTATAGGGCAAATATAAATGCAGTGGTGTTAGCAAGTGCAACCCTGAAGCACATGTAGGGTAAATGAGGATCTTCTCTAGAGATATCCCTGCCACACGGGAAGCCATCCTTAATGTAGGCACATATTCCATGCCCATGGCGATCTTGGGTGTCAGATTTAGCTGTTAAATTAGAGTATCCGTTAATTATGAACTCATCTAGGGAAGTGGTCGGCCCTATTCCACTTTCACTTAGAAATAATATGTCCGGTTTCGTCTCCTGTAATTGGGTTTCAACCTCTGGAAGGTTGGAACGTAGACCCCTGATGTGTGAGAAGGAGACCTGGTAGTAGGGGTCTACATTGGAAGATGGGGTTCTAGGTTTAATCGATTTTTTTTTCTAGAGATATTTCATGTTGAGGTTTTGGGATTTGTGGAATAGGTCGGCATACTTGGTTAGAGCAGTACAGAAAGGGAAATTAAGAGAGAAAAAGACAGGATTTTTTTTTGTAGCACACGAAAAGGTAAAGCCGTAACAATTACCCACTAGTATGGCATCGAGAGGTCCCACCAGAGACTACTGCATGGTCCAGATCAACTCACCAAATGGCAATACAGCAGTCCCAGTACTTTGCGCCTGCTGATAGGACAGCCTTCTTAGTGGTTAATCCAAGGTTCGGGTCCCTGACTATCAGGCGGATAACGTCAGCCCAGACAAAACGTTTACCTCCAGCACCCTTACTAGTGACACGGCCACAAGGATAGACATAGTGACAGAAACATTTCCGACATCTCACACTACTGTTTACCAAGTACTACCGACCTTTAAAGCAGCTTTTTCTTCACCCTTAGTCAGAAAAATAACTCATTTGAATGAGGACTGAGGGACAAAAAAGGAGAAGCGAGAGTTACTGGAGCTGCCGATAACACATCCACTGTATTATCTACTCTCTATAAATATGTGTTTATGGCAGCAAAACATAAGACTGAAATTAAACTAAGTACAAGTATATGTATTGGAAACCTGGAAAAATCATGGATTACAATAAAAAAAATTCGAGCATGAACAGTAATATGATTAAGCTTAAACATGGAAAAGTAAAGGACTAGTTGGAAAAATCATGGATTACAATAAAAAATCTTCGAGCATGAACAGTAATATGATTAAGCTGTAACATGGAAAAGTAAAGGGCTAGTTGTAAAAACTGGAAAAGAATTGGACAAGATATTTTAGTAAAAATATAATTAATTTATAACTTTAAATGTTGCAGCATTAAGAACTTTTTAAATTCAATTCATAACATTATATAATCAATTCTTGATATTATGAAAAGCAGACAACATCAGGCTAGTAGTAGTATTATGCATTTTATCTCCTAACAAACGAGTTCACCTCAACCACAAATTTTTTTGCCACAATTAAATAACGTAGCAATTTTGTCCCTGTGAATTATGATATGAGACTTAAATCTATGTAGAAGACTTTAAAATATTTTTTTTAATTTGAAAACCAACACAAACAAAAGCAAAAAGGTAAAAATTCACAAACAAAAAGACACACTAGAACAAAAATTTCGAATTTCAATTACTTTATTAAAAAAAAAACATTTAAACAATGTTTAAAAATGTAAAACAATGTCTAAAAGCATATATATTATTTAATTGGAATTCATTATTGAGATGAGTATTATTTATTAATTTTCTTTATTGCGGACTATTATCCCCATCTTTCTTAGATGTTGTTTCACAACGTTTCGGCCAATTATTCATCTGGCCTTTGTCAGGTGGCAACCGCGACGGGATAGGAACTCTGACAACAGGATAGGAAGAACCATGGTGGCAGTAACTGCTGAAACTTTAGTTAGGAGATTCGGAGGATAATTAATGTTTAAAAGGTTCAATGCAAAAAGTAATAAAATCCAATTTAAAAATAACAAAATATGGATGTGAAACTTTTCAGTGGAAGGAATAATTATTTTATTTATTTATGTTAACGAAAACGTAATTTTTATATAATCATCACTCTCTTTCTTTTCGCTTCTTCCTTTTCTGGCAACTTGATTAGATAATCAACTACGATCCTTCGTTCGGTAGAATAAATTTGCCGAACGATTACAAATTCCGTTATGCTCAATTAGACATTACGTCTGTCCATATTCCATTCACCGAACAACAATGATTTTTACATTTCAAATTTCAATTAGTTTATTTCACACAAATCATAGTTTATTAACAGATTTAACGTTAAAAACTGAAATATAATCACAAAATAATTCAGTTTTCAGTGTAAGGAATAATATTAGCATCGATTTCAAAATGTTATATATTTATATTGTGTGAAAAATGTTATATATTTATATTGTGTGAAAAATGTTATATATTTATATTGTGTGAAAAATGTTATATATTTATATTGTGTGAATAATCGCAATAAATTTTATGAATTTTTTAGTGTAAATAATTGCATGTTATTAAATTGTTGCAGGTAAACATTTTTATATTCTAAATAGTGACACTACAATATAATCCAAGTGGAAAATAACTAAATTGTAAACAATGTACCCATTTTGGTTATCAGATATAAATGTGTGCGTTTTTGTATACATATTTACTATGTTCTAATATTTACTTGTTTTTGTTTTTATTACGTGAAACCAAAATGTTTTTGACAGTATAATATGTTTCTCTGTCTTATTAGATGCTAATCGCGTTCGGGATATTTTCTGGAAGTAATACTTCATATGGGAAGATTAAATCTCGGTTTCTCTTCCTTATTGTAATAGATGCTTCCTGAAGGTCCGCTCGAAATCTGATGAGATAAAAAGAAAAATATTTATATATGAATATATATATATAAAGTTACAATTTTACTTTTATGGAAATATTTCAGATTTAAGCGTATATTAATGCTGATACTTAAGAATATTTTCATAATTAGTAAATAGATGAATAATTCTATAAATCATTTGTTTCTAACGGCGTAATGTAAGTCTAAATAGTAACATTTGTTACATATGAAATGGTAAATGACGTTTTTGCTTGAATCGGACTGCAATAGTGTGTCTTTATATGCTTATGTTGCATTATTTTGTTTCATTTAATTTTTTTACATGGTAATAACCACTTATGAAGGTCCGAAGACCACTTGAGCATAAGTGTTAATGAATGTAGGGTGTTTATTTAGTAATCGGTAATGATGTAGATTCGGAAGAATTTGGATTATTTGAGAAGACTTGTTTACAATGGACTTGAAGGCTACCATAATGTAATCGGCTTGGAAGCAGGCTAAGCTAACAGTATTCTCACATGCGGGCTGTTCTAGCAAAGAAGCTTTATTCATGGAAATTTGCGTTTAGAATTAAACACAAATAGAGAGTGAACGAAAATTATGGATAGTAGTTGTAGCTAGTCGAGTGTATTTTTGTGATATTTATAGGATATGCATAGATTAAAGCTCAGGTATTGCAACAGTATTCAATTTTAGGGTGTACTTTGCTCTTATAAAAATAGAGGATTGCGGTGATCTTGGCAACAGATTTGTATGTATGTATTCCATTTCAGATCAGGAGTGAAGATCAGTCCCTGAAGCCTGTCAAAACATGATGCATCACCAAGATGATTGGGGCTTAATGAGAGGCAAATCTATTATGATAAAAAGAAAGAAGCATATTTTTCATGCTTACTGTTGTATTCTTCGATAATGTATAGCATAATAACGTTGACACACCGGTTTTGCAGGGGTATCATTTGTCTTTCGAGATTAAACGGAGGCGTCGATTATTCGATAGTGTGCTCTATTGTTACTATTATGTTTCCTGGGTCAAATCTACTTAAGAATATACAGTATAGAAAAATGCGTTTAAACATACTTGTTCTATCTATGATGTTGAGCACTTTTAGATTACTACATACCACTTACCAAATATAATTTTGTAATTTTACATTGGTTATATTAATTAAGATGCTACTGAAACCATTTTAAAAAATGTAGAGCGCAATTAAAACTACACTTTCCGCGTTTCTTGTTCGACTTCTTTGCCATAGGAGACGCTTACCAATTTTAAAGAAAGGCTGGAATCATTTCCGGAACGAATATACTGAAGGTACAGTGTTTTTATTTTAAAGCATGGTTACAAAATCTTGTCTATAACAAAATTTAGCTTTAAGTTTTAATGCCTATTTAGAGATCAGTTAACATTTACATCATCTTTTCCATTAATACTACATTAGAATACATTGTTAAATGATGAGTGTAAAATGCAGAACAAAACTTCGCAATAAACAACAATAAACGATTACAATATACAAAGGCATTTTATCTTACTTCAAACGAAATTACATCCGGAAGCGACCATAGAAAGAAAATGTAATGGTTAAATAAACGAATCCCAATCTGATCCGATATTGTTTGTATCCTCTGTACAGGGGAAGCTCTAAAATAACTAGATACAACGCTATTTCTATCTTAATTATAAAAGTTTCACCGGAGAGTCTATTATTATACGTCATTATTAATCGAAGGCTATCACAGAAAACTTTTTTATAACTTTACATCTATATAAATAAAACAGTAGATGTATGCGTTTGTATAAATATTTAACAGGTAAACTCTTAAACTACTAGTAATATAACACGGAAATTAAGAGGAAATAGTAATCTTACATCAAGGACGGTTTATAACGTGTAAAATCTTTGATTGGGTTGATGCATAACACATACAGACATATATGGCATGTTGAAATGCGAAATGTTAGTTTCTACTAGTCGACATGTTTATATTTCTTGCTGCGCATGCGCACATAAAATTAATTTCTTCAAGTGTGTTAATATTGAGACTTTATTATCTTTGTCTCGATAGTAACGTCGTTAGAGAACGCGGTTGGAACACGAAATATTTTAGTTTTCATTCTCACTAATGGTAGTCAGTTTCTGGCATCAAGTCTTTGTAACAATAAATGCGAATATCTGCATGATTTTAAATATAATTAAACGTATTTCAGGGCAGCGGAATGAAAAGAATTATCTTCAGGCTTGGAAATCAGATAATTATGTATGAGGACGGAGTTTTCAAATATATCAAATACAACCTGGCAACGGCGGATACTTCGGTTAGTATGAACATATTTGAGCATTTACAAAGGCAAATAACGATTATCGCCACTTACTTGTTTCCAGTTTTTTGAACTTTCAGATTATGGATGTACTAAGCTTCAAAATTGCCCAAAGAATCTGTGACTTTAGACTGAGAACATTAGTAATGGTAATGAGATTAATGGTTGTACTCGCATTGGATATCGACTGGAGAAAGTTTGTTCTGTTTTCGGCTTATTGAGAAAATTATTTATCAAATGAAGCAAACTAATCAAATCTTTATATTCAGGAATATTATGATTTTAAATTGAAAACGAAAATTATACTCAGAATTATTTTATGACTAGAAGATATACTCGGCATTAAGCGGTATTAAGTGTAAAGGTAAATTCCTTTAAAAAAATGAAGTAAAGAAACTGAAAGAAACTAAGACATGTGCATACGAGTATTATGTTTTTTTTTTCAACATTTCACTTCTTGTCAGTAAAAGAATACTCAAGCTGAGATCGAAACGAAAAACTAAAGCCAGTGAATCGAGTACGATAACCATTAGACTAGCTTCACACGTTCTTTAAAAGGCGTTTTCGAACCTCGTGAAACATTAGTCAAACATATAAAACTTCGATGACCCCCCCACAGGACTAAATTTTCAATTTTGACTCCTTACCAACAATTTCTCTGGATGAAAAACGGTTAACACGTTTTTACAAGCCTTAATACCCTATGTACCAAATTCTATGTCTGTAGATCAAGAATTTTCTAAGTCTTTTGGTTGTGAAGTGTCATCACACAAATTCTCGTCTTGATATATATACTAGATGTACCCGGTGTTGTCCGGTGTTAAAGGTAACTTGAAATAAAAAAAAATATTTTCACATGTTTGAATGTAATATATACCACGCTACATGTCTGAATATCAAAAATTCGTTGAGTATATAGGTTGATAAGTGTCCTCACACATGCATATTCTCACCTTTATAGATATATAGATAATTACGAATCTACAATTACTTTAGATTTCTCTTATCTAACAGAAATTAACAAATAACATCTTCATATCGTTTATAATTTTAATCGAAGTGTTGCTTTTGTCGTATAGACTACAAACCGCACAAGTACCGTTTCTGTTCGTAACCATTGTCTCTTAAGACAGGAACAAGCCTATATCACTTCTGTACATATATAGAAGTGTCAATGGCGCAACGAATAGCAGATTTGACGTTTGACTCGACAGTTTATATTCTGGTTCGTATCGAATCCAATGTATTACGTTTGTTTAGGATGTGACTAACCTTTACCTGACTCCACCCGTGAGTAACTACTTCTAAATAAAAAGAATCTGTAAACTAATTCTAATATCTAACTCAAACAATTGAAATGAAACAATTGTTACTTGATGATTCATACGAAATTAGTTGTGCATTCTTAAAGGCAACAATCTATCGTTACTTACTTGTCTACAATTTCGAGAGCTTTCGGATCATAAATGTACTGAGTCTCGAAATTGCCCAAAGAATTAGTATCTCTCTGACTGAGAATATCAGTAATTGTCATAATACTAAGAGTTGTGGTTGCGTCAGGTACCGACTGAAGAAGGTCCTGTTCTGTTCGCGGTTCCTGTAAAAAAAGACAATAATAATAAATTAGTAAAATAATGTGGCGCATTATAGCTTGATCTTTTGCTAAACTTAAACATAGGAAGAGATATCAATAATAGCTTACAACGAGATAAATTTTTTACATAAAATATGTAAAAAAATTTATAACAAAGTATATTCTCAAATTACTTTATAATATATATCTATATTTTTATATAAAGTATTAGTTTTATCTTGGGCATGTATTAATACAATTCTTACATTGGCAATACGTGAATAGCCTTTGGTTTTTAGCTCTCGTATTCTATACTCATCTCTCTCTCGTTCAGTTAAGATAAGTTTAATTTTTTAAGTATTTTTGCAGTTATTGGCCCGCATTTCCGCATATGTTGACTTGGAATAACCCGGCAACTGACGTAAAACGCCGAAATATGCCCAGCGTTAATCACACGATTAAAACTCATCCAATGAAAAATCCATAAGAAAACGTACTGTGAGCTTAACCAATAAAAATTCCAGCAATCGACAATTAATAAATTGTGAGAAAAATATTGGTTTTTACCGTGAACAAAATTTTAATCATTAAAAAAATGGAATACCTCTCTGCGTCATGGAACATTTTTGTAATTCCCGGAAGAGTTGTGAGTCATTGATAAGGAGGGCTTTTGTGCTGACAGTACAAAACGGTAACGCACAAACCTTCCTCCGTGTTAAGTACATTCTGTCGGGGATTACCGTCGTATTTTGCTGTTAAATAGCCTACAGTTAAGTGGAAAGAGAAGGCTTCCAACACCTAAAGGTGAACAACAGCCTTTATGTCGTAGACCCTACGATGAAGGCTACTATACATAATATGGCGAGCATGTGGAAGGAGACAAAACAAAAATGTGAAAATGGTCGGTTCCATTTTCCCCAGCCGTTTCCCATCAGTCTTTGCCGGCCCCGAATGGACTTCAGTCGACAGAAGATATTCATAAGGAAATAGTATGGTCCCTTATCCATAAAACAAAAAGAGAAGAATTTAAGTATAAAAAAATTCTCCTTCCACAAATATTGCTTAAAAATCATTTTTAAAAATAATACGAAGAAAAAGATTTACTTACAAAAAATATTTTCTCACGAAAAAAATTTTACAAAAATTCTTAAAACATTTCAACAACCATTCTTAAAATCTTTTTCTAAAAAAAGAAAGACATAAACTATTCTTCTATAGAAAATACTTAAAAAATATTTTCAGTTATAAAAATATGTATTCATGAAATTTAAAGTAAGTTGATGTTATATTCTTATTTATTGCATTTCCATTTTTATTCATTTTCTTTACATACGATAAATGTTGTTCTTTTTTCTGGCGTTTAAACACTTGATCAGAGCTTTGCATATTCAGGTTGCTTATATCAGCTGCCGGACAATGCCGCGATTATATAACGGCAATGCAAAACTGCAAAACTTCCAAAGTAGCACTTTTTAAATATCGTATTGAATTTTACTTTTTATTTGCCCCCCAAAATGCATATTGCCAATAATACGCAAGGGGCTACGATTTAGGATCATGTGCACCGGGGGATTATGTAAGCAGATGAGCAGCAAGATGACTATTAACATCACATTTAAATTTCTACATGTTGGTATAACCGGGAAGCAGTATAGAAGAATAAAATTCCAATGTCTTGCTAGAGGGAAGCAACTATTAAAATTGAAGACTTTTCAGGATCTTGCTGATGGTCGCTTTTGTCGGGAGTATTTACTTCGAGGGGGGCACAATTGCAGATGGCTGGTCAGAGCACAATTCATTATCGTACTTGTAAAACCAAACAAACACAGGACTGCAAAACTGCAGCGATGGGACTGGGGCTGGAGCCAAGTAATAGCGCGGGACCATTTAGGTCTGAAACGTTTTGGGACCCTGTCTAAGAGAAAGGCACTATCTGTCTAGCACTGTAAAAGAATAAGGCTTGGCAATATTTTTATTTTATTCGTTAAAATTAAAGTTGCCTGTGAATGTCAATTCGGGGAGTTTGAACGATGAACTTTCAGGTAATGTGTTTTTTCAATCATGGCAATACAACCCATTTTGTATGTGTGTACTAATTTATGATGAGAGATCCGGTCAATTATAAAATAATGAAATTACAATTACCAAAAAAAAAAAAATCAACAAAAATACTAGCTGATCAGGCAAAAATATAATAAAGATAGTAAACGATCCCAAGCACATGTAATAATATAATAATGTTCATGTAATAATATAATAATGATCATGTAACAATATAATAATGTTCATGTAATAATATAATAATGTTCATGTAATAATATAATAATGATCATGTAACAATATAATAATGATCATGTAACAATATAATAATGATCATGTAATAATATAATAATGATCATGTAACAATATTATAATGATCATGTAGAAATATAATAATGTTCATGTAATACTATAATAATGATCATGTAATAATATAATAATTATCATTTAATAATATAATAATGATCATGTAATATATAATAATGATCATGTAACAAGATAATAATAATCATGTAATAATATAATAATGATCAGGTAACAATATAATAATGATCATGTAAAAATATAATAATGATCATGTAATAATATAATAATGATCAGGTAACAATATAATAATGATCATGTAATAATATAATAATGATCATGTAATAATAGAATAATGATCGTGTAATAAATCCAGTTCAAACAGACTGAAGCTAGAAATAACGTTAAGAAAGAAATAGCGACAACTAAGAGAGAATTTACGGAAACCACTAAAAAGCGCATCGAAGCACAAAAACTAAGAACTCGAGACTTCTGGAAAATCTACAACAGTGTAGTAAATAATGGGCAATCAACAATTCCCCCACTAACCAACAATCACGAGGTTGTCTCCTCAGCAACCGACAAGGCTAACATGCTTGGCAGTCGGTTTGCCTCCAACTCCACACTGGACCCTTCCAACCACCCCCTACCTGACTTTCCTATGCGGACAGACGCCACACTAGACGATCTGAAAACCACCCCTGCTCAGGTGCATGCTATCATAAAAAACCTTGACACCTCAAAAGCATGTGGACCCGATCTTATCCCAGCTGTGCTATTAAAAAAGTGCTCAGTCGAAGTAGCTCCAGTTCTCTCCAAACTCTACAACAAATGCCTTAATGAAGCTTGCTTTCCGGGCTGTTGGAAAACTGCTTCTGTTGTACCAGTATTCAAGAATTCTGGCGAAAGGACAGACCCATCAAATTATCGCCCCATTAGCCTCCTCCCACTTTTTGCCAAAATATTTGAGACCATAATTAACCATGTTCTAGTCCATCATCTTACAGATGCTAAATTACTGACTCACAAACAATATGGATTTAGACAAGCCCGTTCCACAGCAGACATCCTAACTGTGATCTCTGAACGTATATACCATTCACTGGACAACGCGGGGGAAGGCAGAGCGGTAGCTCTAGATATATTTAAGGCTTTTGACAGGGTATGGCATGAGGGTCTCCTCAGGAAAATCAGATCATGCGGTATCACTGGTAGAATACTTAACATAATTAAATCCTTCTTAGATAAGAGAAAAATCCAGGTTGTCCTCGACGGTCGTACATCTAAACAATATGATATAAATGCGGAGGTGCCCCAGGTTTCTATCCTTGGACCTCTATTGTTCCTGATATTCATAAATGACCTCCCCAACAAAATTGCCTCTGAGATGAGTATATATAATGATGACATTACACTCTATGGCAGGCACGACAGGAAGACGAATGAACACATTTCTAAAAGAATGGCAGAAACACTAGATGAAGACCTCCAATCTGTAGTGGAATGGGGACAAAAGTGGTTGGTCACATTCAATGCTGCCAAGACTAAACTAGTTTCATTCAATAATTACAAGAAACACTCTCTACCACCCATAGCAATGGCCAACTACTCTTTATCTGAGAGTCCATCTTTCAAACTCCTTGGCCTAACGTTCACAGGAAACATGAGTTGGAACAATTACATTGAAGGCATTGCCAGGGCCGCTGCAAGAAAGGTGGGCTCTCTCTACCGTGCTAGAAAACTACTAACACCCGAAAGTATCCTGTACTTCTATAAGGCCACCATTTGCCTATGTATGGAGTATTGCTGCCGCATCTGGGCTGGTGCATCTGCTACTAGTCTCTCGCTCCTTGACAAGGTTCAAAAGAGAGTCGCAAACCTGATAGGCCCTGGACTGGAATCTAAGCTTCAGCCTCTGTCCCATCGAAGAAATGTTGCATCCCTCTGCCTTTTCTACAAGTATTTTAGTGGTGAATGCTCTAACGAACTGCAATCACTTGTACCCCCACGACGTGAGCACCCTCGACAAATCCGACAGGCTGCTAAATCCCACCCCCACACTGTAGAGATCCCTAGATGTAAAAGATCTTTTAACTCCAATAGTTTCTTCCCCAGAACCGCTAGACTCTGGAATTCCAGTCCAGGTCCCTGCTTCTCCAACAGTACTGGCGTGCAGAAGTTCAAGTGTAACGTGAACCGACATCTTGCTGCCCAAATCCCTACATAGTACCCCAGTAGTTGTTGCCCCTGATAGTAGCCCCCTACACCAAAGTGGCAATTTGCCTTGTTTGGGGTGAAAATGTAATAAAAAAAATATATATATAATAATGATCATGTAACTATATAGTAATGATCCTGTAATAATATAATAATGATCATGTAACAATATAATAATGATCATGTAATAATATAATAATGATCATGTAACAATATAATAATGATTATGTAACTATATAATAATGGTCATGTAACAATATAATAATGATCATGTAATAATATAATAATGATCATGTAATAATATAATAATGATCATGTAACAATATAATAATGATCATGTAACAATATAATAATGTTCATGTAAAAATATAATAATGATCATGTAAAAATATAATAATGATCATGTAACAATATAATAATGATCATGTAACAATATAATAATGTTCATGTAATAATATAATAATGATCATGTAATAATATAATAATGATCATGTAACAAGATAATAATGATCATGTAACAATATAATAATAATCATGTAACCATATAATAATGATCATGTAAAAATATAATAATGATCATGTAATAATATAATAATGATCATGTAACAATATAATAATGATCATGTAATAATATAATAATGATCATGTAAAAATATAATAATGATCATGTAATAATATAATAATGATCATGTAACAATATAATAATGATCATGTAACAATATAATAATGTTCATGTAAAAATATAATAATGATCATGTAAAAATATAATAATGATCATGTAATAATATTATAATGATCGTGTAACAATATAATAATGATCATGTAACAATATATGGCATAAACTTTGACAAAGACTTTTCATATCCATTTTCGTAAGTAAGTATACTTTGATAATTGTTTCAGCTTGAAGAAATATTGTATAATAAAATTATTTGGTTTTCGTTCGCGCCTGACCACCATAGAATGTAAATATGTTTCAAAGTTTAACAAGGTTTTTTTTAAAAAGGGCGAGGGTCCACAATAACACCTTAACTGTAGTCTTAATTCACATAAGCTTTTATTTATTTTTTTGAGTTGAATAATATTGTGTCGAATAAATTCACCTATTAATTCACGTACTTATTAAAGTGAAAGTAAAAAAAAATATCGGAACTTTAGACAATTCTTGACACAAATTGCGCATAACTCTTTTTTCCTTCTCCACTTGCACGTGGCACTTTTTCGGAAATAGATGAATAACAAAAAATAAGAATGTTACTTTTTATCTTGTCAAAAGATAGAAAAACTCCTGCTCACATGATTACAGGTCTTTTTAAAAACATTTACATACCTTTTTTATTTTTATTTATATATCTATTTAAGCTTTTTCTGTCAGTGTACTAGAAGGAATACAGTTAATTATAACCCTTTCTGCGTGTTCTTTATATTACAATAGTACAACCCTGAATCCGACGGCGCAATACTACACCGTTCAATACTGTAAAACTAAAACGAAGCTGTTCTGCTTGAAAAGGGTGCCATTTTCTTCTTATTCATATTTATATCGATTCTTTGCTGTAAAACCCTAAAGTAATTACGTGTTTACTTTTTTAATATCCCATTTTGCTGTTTCGGATTATTTTACTAAAGTAAGTAAGGCTTCATTATTTTTCAAAACTGTTTTTTTTTCTTTGTTTTTCGATATTTCGTCGATATTATTTAGTAAGAGTGTTTAGCAGAAAAGCCAACAAACGACTACCCGAAAAATAAATATACAAGAAATAAATGTTACCATAGTCAATAAAAGTTCAGTTCATGTTTTTTATTTGTTTTTAAATAGTTTTTAGTGCTCTTTACTTGAAATAATTAAAGCGAACCGAAATTAAAACGAAATTTGAGGTGATAACTACTTAAATGAATTTTTATATACACTACACATGCCATAATCGAATATTCCTCAAGCACAAAATAACGGAAAATATTAAAATATGTTTATAAATATTCCTTACGTTGACGTAACTCTCTTAAATTGACAACACAGAATGCTCAGGTGTCCCTCCTTCAAATTGAAAACGGGGCTTTCCATTCAAAGTCGCTGCCATTTTGATTTTTTTAACCGGTTCGTGAATTAATTTTTTTTTTTTTTTTACAAACTATTTAAAAATACAAACCAATGAACTTTTCTACGATAAAAGTAACTTTTATTGACTATGGTAACATTTATTTCTTGTATATTTATATTATTATATATATAACATTTTCTCTTTGTAAGGAAACATCATTTTGTTGGTCACTCTTGGCTACGAATGGAAACAAAGTTGATATAAAAAAATATTTTTTCGAGAAAATTATATTTATTTTCATCACTTTTTGACTGAGGGTAAAATGTTTGAGTATCAAAACCTATCTCTTTATAACTCCCTCATTTTCATAACCTATCATACTTTCATCAATCCATTTTCTGTAGGCTGTTTTTGAACCCAGTCAACGACGGGTACTTCTGCTAGTATATATATATATATATATATATATATATATATATATATATAATTACTGTATATATATGTATATATATACACACAGTAAATATATATATATATATATATATATAGAGAGAGAGAGAGAGAGAGAGAGCGAGAGAGAGAGAGTAATTATCACATCCACCACAATCTTGTATTTCTAAATCATCCTATGAAACACCATCACAAACTACAAATTAAACAACATTTATTTCAGTGAAACATTAGTGTTTGTATGTAGAAAAATAATTAACATTGATTTCGAATATATTATAGGTACTAGCAAGACCCGTGTACCGGTATTGCCCGGTGGAAGTATGGTCTTCACCCCAACTGTAAAAAAAATATTAAACTACGGTGGTTAGTGGGAACCATTGCCGACCCAGTAAAATAACGGAGACTGGAGCCCGTGTCCCTAATAAATGTACTGTGGCGAAGTAGCGACGCATTTCATATATATTTATATATTGAAGAGTTTAGCTTCCAAAGAATCGACTCCTTTTTTATAAATTATCCACGTCTCTCGCGTAATAGGTCACTTTCTTCTCTTTATACTCTTCTTTTTTCTACCGGTGATGTCATTTCACATTCATTTATAGCTGCGCAATGTTAAAGACGGTGCACAGCAGTAATAGCTGCCAGTGTTAGCCAATCACGGTTCCAGCTGCGGGCATTATAGCAGTGAGTGTCCAGCATCAGTTGTGTATCCTGTTTGACCACTTTATATCAAGCGTGTGTCGTTTTGTCATCTCCCTAGAGTGGTTGGTACAATAACTTTGCGGATTAAATAAACTAGATGTCAACAAAGAGCTTGACCAAACCAGCAAAGATATCCTTAGAAGAGACCTTGCAGCAGAGAGGACGAACAGTGGTATTTAATGATACGACATAAACAGTAGTGATTGAACATCTGAAGCTTTGGTATGTCGCCTGGCCTCATCTCCTTAGTTTTATAGCAATACAACAGAATGCGGCGGACGAGACAGCTATTAACAACATATGTAGAAAACATGTACATTCTACAAAACCTCATTATTATACCTTGTCTATATATCATTTTTCATATGTAATACTGTAATACTACTATTATCACTCCCGGAAAATGCCGAGTAGACTTTCTTGTATATAACAGTATGACAAAATTTGATATTCTTGGTGTTGGTTTTGTTTTACCAATCTATTATTATTCTTATCTTTGTTTAGCAAAATACATAAAATACAACAAAATTATACTTTGTCTCTGATGAGTTCTCCACGTATCTGTGCCGGATAATTTGGTGGAAAAGCGTATTCGGCATATTGAAGGAAATTCACGGCCGCATGACCAGCGCTGCATGTGTATATGACGGCAGAGAGCACCATCACTAAATCATCGATCGTATTAAAGCCACCTTCTCCATCTTTTTCAGGGACACCCTGAAATTTAAAAGCAAGATAATGCATGAGAAAATTTTAAAATAAAAAATACGTATTCCCGTAATTTTTATTCTTTAATTTCAGATAAATTCACTTTTGATTGAATTGCCAATTTATAGACGAAATCATCAAATAATTTATGTTAGTACATTAATTAACGAAGAAATGAAAGTAAAGAAATGAACTTACCGACAAACCAATTCCACCACTGGTTGTTTCTCTGGCCATTTCTTTCGCCCAATCTTGTATTTCCCAATCATCCCATAAAGCCTCATCACAATCTACAAATAGAACGTTTATTTGAAATATAATTATCATAACAAGCTCCCTCCCTACCAATATCTTTTATTCTTACCGACCAATTTGGCATAGTTGTAAAGATATCCGCTCATGATGGGTAGTGATCGAGGTTAAATGTTTAGTTGAGTAATGCCAAAGATTTAAAATTGGTATTAAATATTACTTTTCTAAACATTATAAGGGAAGAATCAAGAGCAAGTGGAGTAATACTAAAGTGAAGTGGAGCCCTTCCATATACCGCGCTGTAGTAGCTACTGCAAAGGGAGTCTTCGTCGGTTTTAAACCATGTAGCTAATTCTTTATTTCAATATATATATATATATATATATATATATATATATATATATATATATATATATATATATATACTAGCAAAAGTACGCGTCGTTGATTCGGTTTAAAAACAGCTTACAGGAAATGGACTCTGATTTATGAAAGTATGATAGGTTATGAAAAGGAAGGGTTGTAAAGAGATAGCTTCGAATCTGGGGGTATCAAAACCAAAGCAAAATATGATGAAAGTAAAAATAAAAAAGATAAACCCCATAATTTATTATACCATACCTGTTCACACTGAAACACTTATCACAATATTCTGTGGATCTATATTAAAAAACCTTGTTAAACTTTGTGGCATATTTCCATTCTATGGAGGTCAGGCGCGAACGAACATCCCATAATTTTATTATACCATATTTCTTCAAACTGAAACATAATTATCAAAGTATACTTACGCTTATAGATATGAAAAGTCTTTATTAAAGTCTGTGCCTATTTCCATTATATGGAGGCCAGGTGCGAACGCAGACCCCACAATTTTATTATAACATCCCTATTTAAGTTGAAACATACTTATCAAAGTATTCCTATGTACATCTATATCAAAAACACTTGGAAACTTTTTTTATAATTTTTAATTTTTTTATTTCCATATTTTTGGACCAGGCGCGTACGCAGACCCCACACTTTTAATGAATCATCATTATGCCAGATCAAATACACCCATTCCTGTATCTCGATACATCCTCTATGATTATATGTGATCATTTTTCTATAATAGTCAACCATACAGGAGCCTATTCGTGACCAGACACACATAGAGACGTTCAGCTTTATATATATATATATATATATATATATATATATATATATATATATATATATATATATATATATATAAAATATGAAAATATGTATGGCAATTAAGCTACACAGAATATCCCGCGTTCGATTCTCGTGAGAATTCGCCAGGCTCAGGCATAAGCCTGACGAATTCTCACAAGAATGAAACGCGATATATTATGTGTAGCTTAATTGCTAAATTCATTTTCATAATCATAATGTATCGAGCACTATTGGCGTAAATACTGAAAATTTCTGTATAAATTATATCTTTGTATATTAATTTATGTGATTGAATGAAATAATTATATATATATATATATATATATATATATATATATATATATATAGTAATTTATAAAATATATGTGGCGATTAAGCTACACTGAATATTCTGCGTTTTATCCACTCTAGGACTCTTCAGGCTTATGCGCGAATTCTGTGGTTGTTTATCGTTTTCATATGCTCCTCTTCTATCGAGATTGTAGTTAGTCAATCAGCTATATATATATATATATATATATATATATATATATATATATATATATATATATATATATATATATATATACCAGCGGTGGTTTACGTTATGTTTTGTAAAAAAAATATAAAAACCGAATGAAATTATTAAAATAAACAACGTTTCGTCCTTATTTCAGAGGACATCTTCAGGATATTGAAGTAAAAATGCAAGAAAAGAAAAATTCATAGAGCATACGAAAAAGAGAACAGTTTTTAATCCTACCCATGTCGGGAAGGACAAACATATGTGTGCGTATGGGAAGGTTGGGTTGTTCAATGTCTATATATACACTTTTAAAAATACGTTAAATAAATATGTACACTTTTTTTCTGTAAACTTATTCATTTTGTTGAAGTATTTAAGGAAAAACGGTTAGCCAGGATCTGTTTTGATATTTTGTTCTCTGATTATTATTTTCCTTATGCTAGGGGCTACATGGTAGAAGCCTTTTCTTTGCGTAATAGTATTAGTATTTAATATTAGTGCTGATTCTAAAAGTTTTCTTTTGGCTCTATCTATCACGTATTTAATAATTTTCGCATGATCTAAATTAAACGAGTGATCGTGTTCTGCACAATGACAAAAGAGTGCATTTAGGGCGTTACCGTTCCTTATATCTCTTCTATTTCATTTCTTACGCAAAGAAAAAGCTACAAATATACACTATAATATAAACAGACAGAAAAATAAAATAAATACCTCACTACTAAACAGACATCTTTTCATTCCCACCTACACCAAAAATACAAAAATCTACGACACTCTTAATAGACTTGGTTTTCACTTGATACAAACAACTTCCACAACAATAAAACATACATTAAAAACTACCAAACATTCTCCCAAAACCCTCACATCCGACGCCGGTATATATTCCATCCCATGTAACAATTGTCAACAAGCGTACATAGGAGAAACACAGCGAAAATTGAAATTAAGACTTTACGAACACAGAAGAGATATAAGGAATGGTAACGCCCTAAATTCAAAAACTGTTCTCTTTTTCGTATGATCTATGACTTTTTCTTTTCTTGCATTTTTACTTCAATATCCTGAATATGTCCTCTGAAATAAGGACGAAACGTTGATTATTTTAATAATTTTATTCGGTTTTTTCTATTTTTTCTCAAAGCATATATATATATATATATACATATATATATATTAAAGCAATCATGAAGGGAAGACGTATTTCTTCGGAATTCATTTTATATTTAAAAAAAAGACCGAGGAGAACAGGAAAATGGATAGCGACTAAAAAATAAAAGTAGCGAAATAGAGGAAAAATAAAATAAAAACGAATCAATTGACATGTTTCACCCTCATTCATCAAAATTGGAATCGAGGGATTTATTTTTTAGTAATTTGTTTTCCTTAATGATAAAATCTAAAAAAAAAAAAAAAAGAGACGGGAACAAGAGCAATCATATTGGGATGAATTTTAGAGGCTTATCAGGTTCAAACCCAACATGCAGTTCTTTTGCTTACAAAAGGGAAGGCTTCCTAAGATGAACGTGAACAGTCTCCACGACTTTTAGATGATATACGGAGTGAGCTCGACTCAATACGGAGAAAGAGTCGATGCTGAAGTTCGTTGCACAATCCCGGTATTTAATAAAGTGTTCCGTTATAGCGGATCCATATATGTTGTTTACAGCGTCGGTTGGTAAGAATGTTCCATTCCTGATTTTGCTCGGTACATGTTGTTGCATGCGACTTTCCAATTAGAAAGACGTTCGACCTACGTAGTCGGCACCGCAATCACATTTAAATGAATAACTGACATTATTAATATGATGAGATGGTAGAACATCTTTTTTATTGGAGGCCATTAATGGTTTTGTATTATATACAACACACACATTTGAAGCAAAATAACATCCTTCAACAGTTGAACTAATTTGTTTGGTGAATTTTTCACTTACTTTCCCTAACCATGGCTGGTGCATCTGCTACTAGTCTCTCGCTCCCAGACAAGGTCCAAAAGAGAGTCGCCAATTTGATAGGCCCTGAACTGGCATCTACGTTTCAACCTCTGTCCCATCAGTGAAATGTTGCATCCCTCTGCCTGTTCTACAAGTATTTTAATGGTGAATGCTCTGGCGAACTGCAGGCACTTGTGCCCCCACGACGTGAACACCCTCGACAAACCCGACAGGCAGCTAATTCCCATCCTGATACAGTAGAGATCCCTAGATGTAAAAAGATATTTCTACTCCAATAGTTTTTCCCCAGGACCGCTAGACTCTGGAATTCCATTCCAGGTCCCTGCTTCCTCAACTGTACTGACATGCAGAAGTTCAAGTGTAACGTGAACCGACATCTTGCTGCCCAAATCCCAACATAGTACCCCAGTAGTTGCTGCCCCTGATAGTAGCCCCCTACACCAAATTGGCATTTTGCCTTGTTTGGGGTGAAAATATAATTTTAAAAAGTTGAAACAAATTATATTATAATAAAAAAAATGTGAAGATAATTTTACCTTGTAAATGTCTAAAGTATATATCACGCATTTAAACATTTTGCGGAGATTATAGACTGTTCAAAGAAATTAGATGCATGAACTTCAAAGAATATCTTTGATAATAATAATATCTCGTGATTTAAACTCATATTTCCTGTCTTGTATTTATTAAAAATTTTCGGGCTTTTTCTTATTATGATAAATCGATCCGGAATCTGTAATTCTGATTTTAAACATGTTTATTGCTTGAGGTTAAAACTTTAAAAATACTTACCATAATAAAGTTGTATATATTCATTGATTATACTATCCTGGAAATTTTATTTCAATTAAATGAAATTCTTGTAAACATTCCGGATTAAAAACTTTATTGAGTATCTAAATATATATTTATTTCCATAAAAATACTATTATTTATTAACATTTTCAAACGCAGGAATGAATTATATTATAATAAAACAATGTGAAGATAAGTTTACATTATAAATGCCTAAAGTAAATATCACCATTCAAAACTAAGACGCACTTAAACACTTTGCAGAGATTATTGTATGTTCAAAGGAATCAGATGCACGAAGTTCAAAGAATATCTTTGATGATGATGATGATGATGATGATAGTAGTAGTAGTATTAATAATAATAATAATAATTATTATTATTATTATTATTGTTGCTGTTGTTGTTGTTGTGGAACAACAGTGAAAGTAAGGACAATCAAGTCGAGGTTCGGTTAAGGAACAAGTGTATTAACAATAATGTACAAATATAGGAAAGCGTGTATATCTGCTGGGCACTCGGCTATCAGTTGAAGTGCAGTCGCATCTCTCTCACCGGTGTTAGAATTACTAGCGCTATTTATAGTGCTAATCGGTGCAAATTTCTCTGTTCAAGGAAGGCCGGTGGTGGTGGTGGTGGTATTATTATTATAATTATAATCATTATTATTATTATTATTATTATTATTATTATTATATTTCGTATTTAAACCTATAAGAATGTTAGGCTTATTGTCCTGTAATTAAGATTTTTAAGATTTTCAGGCTTTTCTTATGATGATTCGACCCCAAATCTTTAATTCTGATTTTAAAACAAGTTTATTGCTTGAGATTAAAGCTTTAAAAAATACTTACCATAATAAAGTTGGACATAATCATTGACGTAATTGCGAATTATGCTGTATATAAGCAATGAATCATCTCTGAAATAATAATTAGGCAGAACTTCGGGATCCTCGACCTGAAAGTTAAATAAACAAACGCAATAAAAAAAAATTAGCACTCAACATAGCACATATCAAAGCATAATCTACTTCGCTTGGAATCAATCAATTATAATCTAACAGCAAACGTAATTATCAACGTTTTCCATAATTTTTCAACATATTTATTAACAACGCGGCAATGTTATCGAAACTAAATACCAAATGTTAATTGATTTTATTTATTTATGTATTTTGCTTCTTTACTCATTTTTTTTATATAACATTCTTGATATTTTAATGTCAAGCAACACTTTATTTTTGCTACAAAAATGTAATTAACCATTTTTATAGGTAAGATTCTTCAACATCTTCAAATGAATTACATTTTTGGTATTATTTCCGAATCGATAAATTTCATTATTACAATCTTTAAAATCATTAGTCATGCATTATCTTATTAGAGAATTATTGAGTAAAATGGAGTATTGCTGTCATATTTGGGCTGGTGCATCGGCTACTAGTCTCTCGCTCCTTGACAAGGTTCAAAAGAGAGTCGCGAATCTGATAGGCCCTGAACTGGCATCTAAGCTTCAGCCTCTGTCCCATCGACGAAACGTTGCACCCCTCTGCCTGTTCTACAAGTATTTTAATGGTGAATGCCCTGAAGAACTGCAAGCACTTGTGCCCCCACGACGTGAACACCCTCGACAAACCCGACAGGCTGCAAAATCCCAGCCCCACACTGTAGAGATCGCTAGATGTTTATATATATATATATATATGTATATATATATATATATATATATATATATGTATATATATATATATAGAGAGAGAGAGAGAGAGATCTTTCTACTCCAGTAGTTTCTTCCCCAGAACCGCTAGACTTTGGAATTCCATTCCAGGTCCCTGCTTCCCCAACTGTACTGACGTGCAGAAGTTCAAGTGCAACGTGAACCGACACCTTGCTGCCCAAATCCCTACATAGTACCCCAGTAGTTGTTGCCCCTGATAGTAGCCCCCTACACCAAAGTGGCAATGTGCCTTGTTTGGGGTGAAAATGTAATTTTTAAAAAAATGACTTGTATAAAATTATGTCGTTGAAATATTGTTTTGTTTTTTTTTAAGATAAAGTTTGATTGCTGATATTATTTGAATTACTGAGACTAATTTATTTCAATTTTATTTATTTGCGAACTGTCAGTTCCATTTTCATAGTTCTTGTTTCAAAACGTTTCAACCAACTATTTCTCTGGTCTTCGTCAGGAGGTTAACAGTGACGGGATATGAATGTTGAATAATTTAACTGCCTCCCCGGTAATTAATTGTTGTCGCCTCACAATGTTTTCGCTAAATAATACTTTAGCCGGCTTCGGTGGGATTGACACCGCAATTTTCAGACAATACTCAACTAGAATCGTAGAGATTCAACGGTTCTATCCACTGCGCTGTGGACCCAGAAAGCGTTGAATCTCTACGGTTCTATGCGAGTATTGTCTGAAGATAGTGGTTACAATTATACCTAAGCCGGCCAGAGGAGTAGTAGGCCACAAAGTGGTGAGATGACAACATCTATAGAAGGCAAACATTAAGATGAGGAAGATGAGGAGATTCTCCGATAAGTATCGATAATCGATAATTATCCGATGAAAGAAGAAATATGCGATTTTATCCAAAGCTAACACCTTACACAACCTGAAATCACGCGTACATTTGAAAAGTTTTATAACCATACAAGTCGAAAGGCCGAAAAATCAACAGTAGGTACTTTGATATGACAGTGACTCGTTCGAAGTGAATGTTTTTATTTTAAGCACAAGTGTACCAGAATAATTGACTTTTTCATTTTAAACTTAAATTCAAGCCATTATAATCGCATAAGTAGTAAAGCCAGGCATAGTACATAAGCAGGAGGCAGGTTTAGAATGAATGTTTTTGTTTAGATCAAAGAATTATACTTGGCTTTTGTATTTTAATTTTTAATATAAGCCATTACACAGGAAAAATAATTTTATAAAAGCAATAGTAGGTTCTCTACAGTGCAATGTAGACTACACTGTATTCTGGACTAAGTCACTGCGATAAGGCATGTGAAGCTCCCCCGATGCACCGTCATGGGTTTTTAAGTAGAGCACGCAATCAATCGATTTACTTGAAAATTACCGATTTCACCGATTTTTGATAGTATATATATATACTATGATACAGTGAATAAAATATACTGAAAATATATCTTCACTCGGCTAAAAATCAATAAAATAATTTATTATACATTTTAATAAATGTATCATAATATATATAAGAGTCCTAGAGTAGATGAAACGCGGAATATTCAGTGTAGCTTAATGGCCATATATATTTTATAACTTACTATACATATACATATATATATATATATATATATATATATATATATATATATATGTATAGTAAGTTATAAAATATATATGGCCATTAAGCTACACTGAATATTCCGCGTTTCATCTACTCTAGGACTCTTATATATATTGTGATACATTTATTAAAATGTATAATAAATTATTTTATTGATTTTTAGCCGAAAAGATATATTTTCAGTATATTTTATTCACTGTATCATTTTTCGCGCCAAAAGGATCCAATTCACGTCTGCTCGGTCACATTTTGTAAACAAAACAGAAAATAAGGGGAGGAGGAGGCCTGCGAACATGAGGAGAAGGGAGAGACAGATACTCTGAACGAAGAGTGTAAAAGGAAAGAGAAAAGAAAGATAGAGAGAAATAAGAGAGAAAAACTGTGTAGAGGAAGAGAGAGGTAGATCGTATATGGAGAGAGAGGCCTGAAAAATTTGTCAACAGACAGTGGAGCTTCGCGCTTCAAAGCGATAAGACGTAAGTAAGCGAAGGTCGGGTTGGCGAAGCCGGCGAAAGGCGACGACGTGGTAGCGGCGTCGCGTAGGTAAATATCGACAACACCAGCCGATGATCAGCGGTCAAAGTTAGAATACTGACTGAACAAAAGAATGAACCCAGCGAAGGAAGGATCCATAGAGCAGTGAAACTTTTACTATAAATCAAGGGCTTCGATGATCTTCGGAAACGAATAATTGGAGCAATTAACACGCACGCGCGTAATGAAACACAAATAATCCGAAGGACAAAAAATATGAAAATTAACCTGCGCACGCGTAATCAAACATAAACAATTTATAGGAAAGAAATATATATATATATAAAAGGAGACGAAAGAAAGGTCACATTTCAAAGGACATTAAGTGAGTTTTTCAATCAAAACTTTCATTTCTCCAACATCTCTCTCTAACCCTAGAACCTGTATCTAATTGAGCAGACGATATCTTGTTTTATGTGAACATTGACTGTTAATATATTTTTCTCTCGGTAGAATTTGAATCATTAAATCATTTCATTTAGTTAGGCATATTTAATTTTCTTTTCTTGAATTGAATTTTATTTTATTTTATTTTTATATAAATAAAAGTTTGTTAATTTTTCGGCGATATTTGTCCTCGTTATTTCTTATGTGAATTCGTTGTCCAGTGCATTTCATTTTATTGTTGTCTTCGGGGCGGTTGTCTCATTCCCATAACAACGCATTATTAAGGAACCTGGGAAACTTTTTTTATGTATATATTTCCTTACGTCACCCATCTCTACCGTCCCCAGTAGAACTGGGATACGTCGTAAGAAATTGGGGGCTCGTGCCGAAATATACCCTCCCTGAAGATACCCTGGACACTCGAACACATTTGAGGTAGCGAGAACTAGTTTGCTCAATATGTCGGGAATATAAGAATTCCTAGATTCCCCTACTTTTGAAGAATTATGCAAGTTTAGAAAAGACAGCATCATAGCAATAGGTAGACATTATGAACTAGACCTTGGGCCAGGTATGAGAGGAGCATTGTTAGTTAGGATAGTAACAGAACATCTCGTCGACAATTTCTTAGTCGACGAAGCGGTTTTAAGAACTCTGTCAGAAGGTATGCCCGAACCCCACCAAGAAAGACCGGAGGAGTTCGATATCCCCAAACATGCTCGCCTTGTACGGACGTTCTACGAATCGAATGTGGACGGGTACTTCCAAAATTTTGAAAAAAAAATTGCTCTGAGTGCAAAATGGCCTCTACAAGTTTGGCCCATGCTCTTACAAACCGCATTAAGAGGAAGAGCACAAGAGGTATATGCTTCCCTCTTGATTGAGGATTGTTCAAATTATAATGTTATAAAATCTGCCATCCTTGAATCGTATGAATTGGTACCCGAGGCATATCGACAGAAGTTTAGGTCATACCGAAAACAGAAGGGACAAACCTACGTGGAATTCTTTCGGCAGAAAGAAACACAGTTTAATAGTAGGATTTCTGCTAAAGATGCACAGTCCGATTATAATAGACTCCAGCAGAATGATCCTGAGGGAAGAATTTAAACATTGTGTCCCTGACGACCTAAAAGTGTTTTTGAACGAACGCCAGATCGCTACAGCCTATGAAATGGCGATTCTAGCTGACGAGTATGCTCTTACACACAAGACGGGTAGAAATAGAATTGATCCATTCGAGGGTGAAGTTCACACAAACCTTCGGAGAATGTCTGTTACCGACTCTAGTTGGAATACAGGTCCAGAAAGTACTGTATATCGACCTCCCAGCCCAAGAAATAGATCCCCGAAAGCAAATCGACCACCCACCTATCAAGGGATCGACAGGTGGAAACCCATAACATGCCACTATTGTAAGAATGTAGGACACATCATGATGGACTGCCCGGTAAAGAAAGATACCGAACGTAAAAAGGAAATAGATTATAAACCTCAAGGCTTTATTACCTCGTGCAAGATCTCTACAAGAGACAATGAGGACAGTATTAGAAAAGGATACCAACCATTTATATCAGAGGGTCTGGTATATACGGTAGATAATCACCAGGATCGATGACCAGTAAAAATCCTGAGAGATACGGGGGCAATGATTTGGCCGGTGAAAAGGTGATATCAAAAACTGAGAATAGTAACTGAGGTAGATGCTAATAGAATCGAAAGAGATAAAGGAAGGTTAATCCATATACGAAGTAACGAGAAAATTGACTTACCCCAACCATTGTTAAAAGCTGAATTAGAACTAGATACCCCACCGACAAATTTAAAAGAAGGCAATAAGCATAGTGAAAACTTAGAAATTCTCATGAATCCTGCAAAAAACCTTAATTTAAATACAGTACCAAAGTTTAGAAATCCGACATTACACACCAAGAAGTGTTACCGAAATAAACATATTCAGGAAATTAATGTCTAATAAACTGAGAACCCGAAGACAGCATCGTTTAAAAGATTTGATCATAGTTAAATTTTTTTGTTATAACAAGAGAGGTTCAGTTGGTAAATTTCGATGTCAGATTACGTTATGTGAAGTTGGATGACATAGATATCCAAAATGACCGACCCGTATGAAAAAGTTCTTCTTCGAGAACTTTTCTAAAATTGGTAGGAGATGTGATACATTTATTAAAATGTATAATAAATTAGTTTATTGATTTTTAGTCGAGAGGAGATATATTTTCAGTATATTTTATTCACTGTATCATTTTTGAGTGTTAATATATTTTTTCTCGGTAGAATTTGATTCATTAAATCATTTCATTTAGTTAGGCATATTTAATTTTCTTTTCTTGAATTGAATGTTATTTTATTTTTTTATATAAATAAAAGTTTGTTACTTTTTCGACGATATTTGTCCTCGTTATTTCTTATGTCATTTCGTTGTCCAGTACATTTGATTTTATTGTTGTCTTCAGGACGGTTGTCCCATTCCCATAACAACGCATTATCAAGGAACCTGGGAAACTTTATTTTTTTTATATATTTCGTTACGTCACCCATCTCTACCGTCCCCAGTAGGACTTGGATACGTCGTAACAACACACACACACACACACACACACACACACACACACACACACACATATATATATATATATATATATATATATAACAAATGACAAAAGTCTATATTCAAAGTTTCATGATGTTGACCATCTTACAATTTATTCCTTTAATTACGTTGTCATTCACAATTCTTGACAGCAATTGTTTCCTAGCGTAATTTCTATATTAATAAAGTAGTTGCAGGCATTCCCCTTTAGACAAATGTTTCGTAAGTTTGCAACAACAGATGCTACATACAAACTCAGTACAATTAGTCTAATAGTCTTATGTAGCTTTCCATCATCATTGCGTGATAATGAAATACAAAATTGCATTCTACAAGCAACACCATAACAGTCGCAACATCGTTAGAGGAAGCAGTCGCTATTTTTATTTATACGTTATTTATCCTATCACTGTTACCAGTAGTCACCGGGATTCTATGATTACACCGACCGTAATTAGCTCATAAATACATAGCTCTAAAACAATATTTTCAAATGCCGATTCAGAAATAATAAAGCCTTCTTCGTCAAAGTTCGTCAATTCTGATTGGCTAAGCTCTGATAATTCTCATATTCCAGAATCTAGTTTTTCACGTTATAAACAAATGGTTGCTTACATTATAATATGGCGTCACTAAGAGACATACTATTTCGCCCGGTATCAAGTTCATTTTAAGCATAAGTCATTTCCGTAATGAAAGATCGAAAAATACAAGAGATGGAAAATCATTAAACGAATATTCAATATCCAGTTTACTTGCTTTTTTTATAAAGTTAAAACACGCTGTCTAATATAAAAATCTCCTTCGTCGTTGTCGTCGTCAAAACAACAAAAAAATCATACAGCTCTTGCAATCGAGATGTTTACCATTGAACACAATGCGTAATACAGACTAGTACTCCGTTCCCTTTGTATTTTACTCCAGTTTGTATACTACCTTTCGCAAGTTTTAACATTCTGCTTTTTAGAATCTTAAAAACATACTGTCAACACTCACAACACTCTCTGTAGTCGTCGTTGAAAACCACAGCAAAAGAGCTTCCCTCGATTTAAACCTTTCGCACAAATAGAAAAAAGGTGGCAAAGTCAATTTTGGTAATGGGGGTTTGCACTTGATCAAGTACACTCCAGCATAGTTTGGAAGACCTGAACAATAATGCCCCTACCATTTACTTTTTTTTCTTTTTATCACTGTTACGTAAATTTTTCAGACGATTATCAGCGCTTATAGGCTTAAATTGGAATTATAACATTCTACTACAGTGGACACCCACCTTTTGGACACTCCTTTTGCTGCCACTCACATTTAGATTTTCCTTTTCAAGACGAGAAATTGTTACTTCAAAAGAAGGAACAATACGAGAAATTGTTATTTCAACGGAGGGAACAAGGCGATAAATTGCTACTTCAACAAAATAGACACGAGAAATTATTTTTTTAAATTTTTAATAAGACGGAACACAGTGGTGACAGCACCGCATTTTCCCAAAACACCATATGGAATTCGATCGATACATTTAACTACCTACCTTAGCAGGATATGACGTTTGACACTTTATATAGGAGATACGAATATTTAGTCACTGTTGACTGCCAAAAAAGAAGCTATGGACCACAGAACACAGTAAGTTCCTTGATTATATTTTACCCAGGAAGATGAGCGTGTTGGAATTCTCCAAAGCAGTCACGCTCTTATCTGAACTCTGTAGCCCGAACTAGATCCTTTTTCATAAGGAATGGAAATGTTTCAACCGTCGCAGCTATTGTTAGCAAACACTGTGAGGATTTTCGGCTAGCTGAATTATCAGCAGGCGATTTCAAATGTTTGATTTTTGCACAGTCTCTTTTCAGCAAAAAACACAGAGATAACACGATGAAAATGAACAAGTGCTCACTCTTCAGAATTTGGCTGTGCAATGCCAACATGTAGTTAGTGTAAAGAACTACTCACGAAACATTGATGGATCAGGTGTGTCCTACATACGAAGGAGTAATTTCAGATCAAAGGATTACTCTCATGGGGGAAAAACAAACGAAAAGAAAAACTAGGCACAATCAAAGCTTGACCATCCGATCCCCAAACCGAATTCGCCTACAGAGGCGTGCAACCGTTGCGGAGGACAACATTGGTTCGATAGATGTTTTTACAAAAACAACATATGTAGAAAGAAAGACCACAAAGTGACATATTCCACAAGGTTAGACAAACAAGATTCGACAGGAACGTCGAGAAGAACCGGTGGAAATACTTCACAGTCAACATCCTCAATAAGATAGTGGAGTTACAGACGTAGAAAAGGTTGAAGAAATCAACGATGCATAAGACAAAGTAATCAACTCGAGCAGTCACAGGCGATAAAGTAAAATTTAAGGGAGAACTGACACTCACTGTGACGTTAAATGGCACTACGAAAAAAGTTACAGTTGATGTGCATAACATATCAGAAACGGATTTGGTGGAAAGATTTGAATTATGGGACCAACCTATAAACAAATGTTGCTACATTCGTCTACAAGGGCTCAACGACTAAAGGACGAATTAAAGGAAACATTACCAGAAGTTTTCTCATCGGGTCTCGGAAGCCAGTTTTCAAGAAGAAATGAAACGTCCTGGTTGCGACAACTGAGAAAATCGAAAAGGAATCGGCTACAAAAGGCCGAAATACTATCGAAAGTAAGCAGCAGTGATTGGGCAGCCCCTACCGTATACTTGACCACTTGACCAAAAAGACAAATCAGATTCGTGCATGCGCGGATTTCTCAACAGATCTTTTTCTTACACACTATGATCCAAACCTGAAAAAAAAAATAGTAGCGAGTGATGCAAGCTTATATGGTGTTAGAGCTTATATACTTCATATAATGGCCGACTGTACCAATAAAATAATTGAGAAGATGTCAGGTAGATGACGCCCGCGATACACCACCGTTAGAGAAATAACCACTCGACATTATTTTCGATACATTTGATCTCGAACCTCTCCAAACAGCACCTGAACAAAGATGGTGGATTCGGAAAAGAAAGGTCACCGACCCAATAATGGTCGATACTAAACGTAAAAGTATTAACAGCTTTTGGGGCGCACCTCTAATACCAGGAATAATAAACTATTCCTTGATGTCACTTCGGCCAATTATGTCACTTCCGGGGAACTAGAAGAGTATAACCAGATAAATTATGCATTATATTAATACTTAATACGTATTTATTAAATTGTTACTGTGCCGTTCTCGCCATGTATTCAACCATTTACCCCACAAGATATATAAAAAGGTAAAAAATAATTGAAAAAATGTGATTTCTGCTGATATATATATATATATATATATATATATATATATATATATATATATATATATATATATATACTCTTCAGAATAGTTTTTATTTACCAATCAGTTGTTATGGAAACGTGAGATTGTAGGTTTACAAAATATTACTGGCAATAATATTTTATAAGTTATCCCATCTAAACAAGAATTGCTCGATATGCAAGATAGAGCAAATAAATTAAATTGTAATTCAATGAATTTCAAAAAACTCTCATTGAAATGAAATGAAGTGGTTGAGTTTCATATCAAAGAATTTTTATTATTCTAAGCAAGACAAAGAATGCTTTAGAAAATTAATCTCCTTAACCTATAGGGTTTCGATGTCTTCTGATAAATTTATTATTTTCACTTTGACTTTCCATGTCTCACTGACTTTAGCGAATAGGGTGCATACCTTTATAACTATTTGCTAATATTTTCTCTCCTCTGATGAGATGGTAGACATCGAAACCCTATAGGTTAAGGATATTAATTTTCTAAAGCATTCTGTGTCTTGCTTAGAATAATAAAAATTATTTGATATGAAACTCAACCAGTTCATTTCATTTCAATGAGAGTTTTTTGAAATTCATTGAATTACAATTTAAATATATATATATATATATATATATACATATATATATATGTATATATATCGTCTATACCTGTCTAATGTTTAACTATAAACAACTTTATGTGTATGTGATTTGTTTAATTGGCTTGATCTATTACATTGTCGACCTTTATTATCAACTTATTTTTTTATTTGATTATTTGGAGTATTATCCTCATATTCTAGTTGTTCTAGTTCTAGAAGATGAGCATAATAGTCCAAATAATTAAACAAAAAATCAAATTCACTCATCTCCAAAACAATTCAAAAACTTAATTCAACATTATCAACTTAGTTTAAAATATCAGTTTCCAGTAAAGAAGTGAAAATATGTCAAAACAATCGATACAATACCGACGATATTTGTTTTCAAATTGTTGTAACATTTCTAATTCTCAAATGTTGATTGAAATAAATTATTTTAATAAATTTCATCTATGAACAAGAAGCTTTAATATCAGGATAGTGAGCATAAAAGAAGCCGCGTTTGTTTCTCAGAATTAATATTTTCTAAATGTCACTGGAATCATAAACTTTTATGTTTGGTACCGGATACAAAATATCTAAATAAAATGCACTTTAGTAGAACTCCAGATTATTCAATTTGCGTATAAAATGTTTTACTTAATTTATTTATTTGGTTATTTTTGCAGATTACTGATTAATTTCTGTTATTATTGCTTTAACTTATACATATACTTACATTTCTCGATTTAAATTCTTCTGGTGGGGTTCCATGTAAATCAAATCTCCACACATCTTTACTAAAATGATAAAATGCAATATAATATATATGTTACACAAGAATACAAAAGGGCGATGACTATTACTTAATTTCCGATTGTATATATATATATATATATATATATATATATATATATATATATATATATATAGTAATTTATAAAATATATATGGCGATTAAGCTACACTGAATATTCTGCGTTTCATCCAACTATAGGGTTCGTCAGGCTTATGCGCATCAGCTTGACGAACCCTATAGTTGGATGAAACGAAGAATATTCAGTGTAGCTTAATCGCCATATATATTTTATAAATTATTAAGTAGCTCTACCTACGTATTGAGCACTTTTGAAGTAAATACTTTAAGTTTACGCATAAATCTATACTTTTGTATATTAAATTTATGTGAATAAATGTAGTTATATATATATATATATGTATATATATATATATATATGCATATACTTTTGAAATCTACAGTATATATTATTATTATTATTATTATTATTATTATTATTATTATTATTATTATTATTATTATTAAATATTTATAGAAAGCCTTTTGAAATTGCCAAATATTTTACATATCTTTATTTTTCCAAAAGTTGTGCTATTCTTCTGGTTTGGACTTTTCTGTCTCTGTCACAGTCAGTCATGCCAATGAGCCAAAGAATATATATATATATATATATATATATATATATATATATATATATGTATATATATATATATATATAATTTTCTAAATATATGGTAATTAAGCTAAACAGAATTTTCCGCATTTAAACCTCGGGAGGATTCATCAAAAGAGCCTGACGAATCCTCACGATGATGAAATGCGGAAAATTCTGTGTTCGATATTGTTTTGTTGTCGATAATTAATGTATGTATATCTTATGGTGATATATTTTCTAAATAATTAAGAGTTATTTCCCCTTTTGTTGCCGCACATATTTTAGCATCCTATTTATTTATAGATAAAATATATCCGCAACACAACATGTTTTGACATTTCTCTGGTTCAGCAGCATGACTGACCTCGGCAAGATTTGAGATCACGATCATAGAAGCTGTAGTTAGAAGTTTTACCATTAAGCCATGCTGCTGGTAAAACACATGCCAATGTCATTTTATTTATAATGTGTTCTAAAATTCTCAACTACGTGCATTTTCCACGGATTCTGCTAGTTTTAATTAAATCTCTTTATTTTATATTTAATGAAAAAATGTTATTATAGATAGGACATTCTTAGACAAATACTAGTTTTATAAATGCCAACTTAAATTGTAATAAAAACTTTCTATAACTCGTTCAGTTCAATAATCGGAAAATATTTTTTTTTTAATGGCGTCGGTGATTTTCCAAGAACAGAAAATTTGATAAAAGCGACTTACAACTGAGACACCAATTTATAAGTATTAGACGCACCAATGCTCATCGTAGTATCAATCCAACCACCTTCTGCTAACAATGTGGTGATTGCTCGTCTGAAAAATAAACATTTGTATAAATAGTTATAACAAAAACAAACAGATGAGGTCGTAGTGAAACGACGGTAAACAAGTATCTATTTATTTTCATTTTATTTACTTTTATTTATTTTTAAATAAAAATATTTCACTAACTTAAGCAAGCTAAATTACTGGTATGTCAGGGTTGGTGTAAAGTCCTTGTGTGTTAAAGGTCTTTTAATAATTATGGAAAAAAAATTTTTTCCTGATAAATGGAGAAATTTCGGAATGAAATTTTGATGTAAAAAAACTGCACATTTTATATACATATATACACATATTCATGCATATAAATAGAACAAAATAGATAGACAAGTGAATAAAAAAAACTAAGGTGTATAAATAAATATAGATAAAACGTATAATAAATACGAGTAATAATAATGTTTATGGCCATAAAAATAATATGAATAGAAGATTAAGCATGACGGAAATTATGAAGGAAAAAATAATAATTAATTGCATCAAAAGAAAAGTATATATATATATATATATATATATATATATATATATATATATATATATATATAAAATATACTCTCTCTTTGATTTCGACGTATGAGGTTCCGCCACAACTAGTCGTTTGGAAATCCACACACGACACCAAAAGAATATATATATATATATATATATATATATATATATATATATGATGATTGCAACGTCTTGTCAGACGAGTGCCACTCCCTCAGACATTTAAAATTCATGAGCCCAAATGCCTAAGGGAGTATCTATACAAATATGATGTTACAGAGTCTTAGCTTTGTACGACAGCTAAGTCTCTCTCTCGGTTCAAAATGTTGAGATCCAGCAACAAGCAAGAGCTAGATAGCCAGCAACAAATTAAACTGCAGACCAGCTTAATGCGGGTACTGGTCTTCCGCTTTATGGTTTTTTAAATCAGAGATTTGCTTCTCCTAGAAAGGTTGCCTTCGCCACGGCTTACGGGAGCCCTCTCTACCCCAATACGCATATACACACACATACACGGTGCTAGTGGGCCGTTGACCCAGAAAAAGAGTTCATTCGTCCTTTGGAAGGTCTTGTTTTTAATCCTTCAGGGTGACTAGCCGCCCTCCTCACCACATAAGTCTGGTGGGGGAACCAGTTTAGTCGCCGGTGACCCGACCATGAGGAAGGTAGTACTGGGTTACATGATACCAGTAGCATATGACATGACCTGACATTATATATAATATATATATATATATATATATATATATATATATATATATATATATATATATATATATATGAGAAAAAGAAAAGATGACATGTACATACTGGAATCAATATAGGAATAGACAACTTTATACATATACATATATGTAGGTATAGAAAATCATGTATTACCGTTTGTTTTTGTAAAAATATTTGTAATTTTTCAGAATACTGAGCTATGTATTGACCCATGTTTTATGTATTAAACTGTAGGATCCATTGACTTTTTTTTGTTTGCGATGTTTTGTCCAGTTGTCATCAGGCGGCTATATCTGTTAGGTTTAAAATGTTTTATAATTCATACTTTTTAAACGCTTGACCATTTTTTTTACTATAAATTCCACATATTGTTAAGCTTAGCACAGATAATCGCTTAATACGGACTGGACAGTTCAGTTGGAATTGCTCACGACATAATGGAACAAAATTCTATTTACAACAAAAATACAAAAAGTAGAAAAAAATCACAAATAGAAAAATCAAGCAAAGACACTTCGTGCTTTTTAATATCTGTTTAAATAAAAACGTGCTGAATAAAGATGTATATTTATATCAGAGAAATGGAGTGTATTTAGTATTGTACTATCTATATTATATTATTCCTATTCTGCTGTAACTAGGAAAATATCACTCTTGGAATATTTACAAGAAAATCCATGTACGTATGTGCGTATATGTAGATATATGTATATGTATATATATATGTATATATATATATATATACACACACACACACATATATATATATATTAAGGAGTGTTATAGACAAGGTCTATAAGAGCAAGGAATATTACATCTATGAAAAGCTAAATAGATATTGTTAACCTAGAGCTATATATAGAAAATGTGAGGAATTAATAATTGTGAAGTATACAGTTTACATATAAAATAAAAGCATCGAGAATTAATAACAAATATTTGTTTTTAACAAGCTTATCGAATTAATTTATTTGTTAAATCTTTGTGAAATAGTGTTTACAATGTTACTTTTAAAAAAAATCCGTAAGGAGGCCTCTCAAGGTCCAAATTAGTCAATGGTAAAGATATTTTTTCATCTAAAATATATCATTGGTATTTGTCAGCAATGTTTTAAAATCTAAAATGCTGGGATTTCCCCACACACATACCTGTTATGCTTATAAGGACAAGATATCTGGAGATAGTTCAATTATTTAGCGATGATTTTATTTTTATTTGTAAATAACGAATAAATAAAAGGGTATCGTTTCCGAAACGATCGTACATGAAAAAATTGGATTTTGTAATTTGGTCCCTATGTAAATTGTATAATTTTACAATTATTAATCCCTCACCTTATATATATATATATATATATATATATATATATATGCGTATATATACACGTATATATCTGTGCGTGTGTGTGCATAATAAAAGTACACACACACACACACACACACATAGATATATATATATATATATATATATATATATATATATATATATATATATATATAATTCAGAATGGTTTTTATTTAACAATCAGTTTTTATGGAAACGTGATTAATTTATACAAGCACTTGCCCGATTCGGATATCTACACAGCTATGCGGATTACCCGATATATAACTTGGACATTATTACCAAATGGATGTAAAGAACGTATAACATGGATTTTACCAAGCAAGCTTGATCTAAAAAACATTCATATCCTTTTTCTACAAATACTCCTGCTACAGGACTTCTGATAAATGTATTATTTTAACTTTGACTTTCCATGTCTCACTGACTTTAGCAAATAGGGTTCATACCTTTATAATTATTTGCTAATATTTTCCCTCCTCTGATGAGATGGTAGACATCGAAACCCTATAGGTTAAAGAGATTAATTTTCTAAAGCATTCTGTGTCTTGCTTAGAATAATAAAAATTCTTTGATATGAAACTCAACCACTTCATTTCATTTCAATGAGAGTTTTTTGAAATTCATTGAATTACAATTTAATATATATATATATACATATATATATATGTATATATATATATATATATATACGAATATATATGTGCGTGCGTGTGCATAATAAAAGTACACACATATATATATTTTTTTTCTATTATATATATTTTTTTTCTATTATATATATATATATATATATATATATATATATAGTATGTCATTCGATCATCTTATGATGTAAAATGTTTATTACAGCGTTTACATGTGTAGACCATTACTTACGAATTAATCGCCAATAGGTAAAGAGTATGTGGCTTTAATAATTTCAGGATTGGATGAGACACTGAGACGTTTCTCATCAAGGCTATAACAACACCTTCCATCAATAAATGCGTCCATCCTGTATGCATAAAAATAAACGAAAATAAATACATTACTGTATTATTAAATAAATGCCTTTTGTATGCGTATGAATTACTTCGTTATAGCTTTTGAAACGGCTGAGCCAATCTTCTACAAATTTCACTCAACGCTAATTCATGGGTCTGGTAATGTTCTTAGATATATTTTGTACAGAAATTCATCCGATATGCACCGAAAATCGAAAAAAATTCCACCCTAAAAATACTCTTTCTTTTTTATAGAAAGAGAGGATACTTTTTATGTGGGAATATTTTACGTTACACTGGCCAAGGGAAATAATAAAATCTTAGCAAATCATTTGTTCTTAAAAAAATAAAAAAGAATTATTTACATCTGGCATATAGCTCAGTGGTAAACAATTTGACTACAGATGAAATTATTTCTCTATTTACGCCCGGTGTACCTCACCATTTTATTTTTTTACTCTTATTAATGAGTTCAATTGACGATAAAAAAGAGTTATCATTTTAATTCGCCGCAAAGCCTATATTTGTTTGAATATTTTAAAACTAAATATTAATCAGAAGTGACTTTTCCAGGGCATTCATTGTTAAGCCCAAATATCAGCTGACATGAAATTGTAAACAAACACAGACCGCATTTGATGAATGACATTATCATAATTATTATTTTTTGTACTTTTGTATGATTTTTTTAACTGGGCAAATTATTCCTCAGTATATATAATATTCAATAGAGTATTGATTCTATAAAATTCTACATTAATTAAAATATCATGTTTGAACGTATTGCACGATCGGGTAACACGGAGTTTCCTGCTAGTAATCTATAAATTAACGTAAAATGATTTTATAGAAGAGAAAATACATGAAATCTTACAAATAGATTGTGGTATAAGGTAAAAGAAAGTTGATTGTTTAAAATGAATAAAATAATTTATGCTATTTTATAGCAGAAATTCTGTCATTTACAAATAGATTTCAAATATAATTGACAATACACTGGTTGTTTTAATTTCTGCAACTTTATTATCCTATAATACCAACTGCCATAGCATATATCAATTAACTGTCTCTATGATGTATTATTTAATTGTTATTATGTTATTTTTATCCCGCCATATTTATTTTAATGTTAAGTTCTCTCATTATTACAATGCTGAACCTTTGGTCAAGATCAAAGTGTAGTATCTGTTCCGGCAGATGCTGCACTTAAGATGATTTGTACCAGTCAATGGAGGGGAAACCCTCTATACTGGGACAATTATTATTTTTGGTAACCAGAGTGACCCCTTTTAGGGGAGCTGGTTTTTACCTCACATTAAAAACGGCCTTGTGCCTAATTTGCTCAGTGGGGGAGCAAATAAATACCATCTGTTCTTCAGATGCTGCACTTCATTTTCTCGTTCTCTTTCGGTGGAGGAGAAATCCTTCACGACTGAGACAATTTTTATTTTTGTACCTTTTCTCCACGTTAAAAAACGACCCTGGTGTCTAACTCTGTCCCGTGGGGAGGCATAGTAAATAGGTACAATGCTGAACCCTTCCTCGAAGCTGAATGTTTGGTATGACAGCTAATAATTGGATTATATGCTGATACTATAGGGACATCACGCTTTATGATACTATAATCGGTTTAGTAAATGAACACTTATAATGGAATATTAGAATTGCTTTATTAGAAAAATAAACATGAAAGATTGGACATTGAAAGCGTCTTTCATGTTTTGAGTAAATTTTGATACGAAATAAACACTTTTATAAAAAGCCGTTAATCAAATAGAGAAATTTGAAGCAGGAAAATAAGTTTATATTTTGAGAAATATTTCTAACTAATATAAAGGGTAGAACAATAAAATTGTCGCCCTAGAAAAGACGACATGACTCAATTTCCGTTTGATGAAAATTGTCTTCTTTTGTATTGAAGACCATTTACTAGTTGGTCAGTTGAAATAGATTCAGAAATAGAAATAACTTTCGCATATCAATTTGAAGTTGACGGTTTCCATAATAGGCAGAAACAGGAGACAATTGTAAATACAACAATGAGTTTAATAAAAGACAAACAAAATATTAATTTACAAATATATTGCATTCTGTTGACACATATTAATTGAGGAAAATATTTTTTAAAAATTGTAAGAATTTATATAGCAAAATTAGAACCATTTCTTAAATAAGACTAAAAGACTGAATTGCATCATGGTCAATTTTATAAGGGTCGTTTCAAAAATCAAAGACTTATTGTTTAACTCAAAAAGTTAAAGAACTACGAAGACGGGGGTAACACCATTATGAAAACAACTTTTTGTGCCCCAGAATTTATTTTATACATAGTCTTTATTATTCTTAATGCACTTGTGTCAGAAATTCAGTGATGCGTCTCTGCTTCTGACGCAAGTCCATGGCAAGGGTTGTTTTTTAGAGTACCCCACCGTCAAGAGATAAACTTTTCAGGTTATGAATGCATAAGTTCAGTCATCATCAATATGCATTTTTCGACTCACTCTGATCCATTCGGGCGGAATAAAATGGGAGGCATTACTTTTGGAATGCCTTTCGTAATAAGATTATTTTGAAATTTATATTCTCTATCTATATCTATCTATATAAAAGCCAAGTACGTCCAGGAATGTAATACTGCTGCCATATCTGGGCAAGAGCTGCTAAAAACAGCCTATCCTGCCTTGACAGAGTACAAAATAGACTTCGTGGATTAATGGGAGATGCCCTTTTCTCTACCCTGCAACCTCTCTCCCACAGAAGAGACGTTGCGAGCATATCCTTGTTTTATCGTTATTCCCATGGCAGGTGCTCGTCTGAACTCCAATCTCTGTTCCCCTCGCCAATCATTCACGTAAAACACCCGTCTAGCCGAATCAACTGTGAAAAATTTCCCTCACTCTTTATCTATGCATAAATCAAGACGTGGATTCCATGAACAAAACTTCTTTCTTATAACTGCACGCCTGTGGAAATCTGTTCCATCTACCTGCTTCCCACCTGAATACAACTTGGATGTCTTCAAGTCCAACATTAACAAATTCCTAACGAACCGCCCCCTTAAGTAAACACTTCATCAAATCTCCACACTAATGTACTGTACTTGCAATAACCCTTATCCCTGAGTGGCTTCCGGGCCTTGATAAGTGGTGACCACCGTATAAAAAAAATATTAAATCAGTTCAGATATTGTCGTTAAATTACTTGAATATAATCGTCTAAAATAAAAAAAATCTATCAACAATAAATAATGTGGTAATTTTGACACACGAATGTTACGTTATATTAATGAAACCGATATAAAATGAAAGAAGGTTTGACTTACCCAAATGAAGTACAGCTTGATGAAATGAAGCATCTGCGTTGTTATACCACATTTTTGCTAGTAACCAAACATTTTCATCGTCAGTTGGCAGAAACACCTGGGAAATATTAGATGTTTGATTTAAAAATATGAAATAATTACAAGTAAAGAACAGAAAACAATAAGAAGCTAAAGTATTTTGATTTATCGAAAAACAAATGGATACGAAAAAGTAAATCTTTTTATTTTATATTTTTCTTTCTTTCCAACTTTTCTTCTTCATGTTTATTCAATTTTGATACTTGTTATTTTATATCTTAAACTAGCATGGGTACCCAGCGTTGCCTGCGTTGACATGAAGTTCTGTTTGGAACACACCTGTATACTAATCATTTTCATTATTCTATTATTAAAGACAAAGTATTTGAGGCTTTTATGAAGTGAGTGCTTAAATTATCATTGCTATCATGGTTATCTCCTTATCACCATATTTTATAATTGTCTTTATTTTCAAGGGCGTAAGTATTTAGAGTTATTTATTTTTCCTTGTTCTAAGCGGTTACATATGTGTGTATCACTTTTCTAATCGATTGCATTGCACGTGCATTGGTGAGTGTGTGTTAAAAAATTTCGTGTCTACGTACTTGTTATTGACTTTATCTTCTCGTGTAAAATCTTGAATCAGGAATGTTTTTATTTGATTGATTCTTGACTTGATAATAACAATAAATGAGTTGGTATTATTTTGTGGATATCTACGTTTTATTTCTAATCTTCCACTAAACGTATGCTCATATATAAAGAAGTAAGATATGTTTTTGTCGTTGTTTTTACTCACTGGGTTGCTCGGGCCAGGCTCCTGGTTCAACTGGATAGCTACCGGCAACAAGTGGCCCTTATCATCAAGCATGAATAACGCCATTGGCGAACAAAGCTGTAAAAAACAAAAGTTCATAATTTTACAATCAAAATATAGTCTACAATAATAGACTACTACCCACTAGTACTTAAAACCGCCACTCGCTACAGCATTTGTGACAGAAAAGCGAGATTGAGTATGAAATAGAGAAGAAAATGATGATCTATTTTTGAATTTGCGTGTTCGATTCGCCTAATGGATCAGTTCACGGACTTTGAAATCAGCTATATTGGGTTTATGCTCATTCGAATCTCATGCGGTTGGTTACTCACTAATACTACCAGGAATTGGAGGTGAATCAGTATTTCCCACCTTCTTGTAAAATACTTTAGTCTGTTTAATTAATTTTACCTAATAAATAGTTTAAATAGCTAATATGCTTGACATTAAGTAATACATAGAAATGCGTATTTATCGCTAAACATACAAAGCAAACCATTTTAACATTATACCAATGAGTCTTAATGTATCATAAACAACACGGGTATTTTAAATTGTCGTTGACTCTTGAAAATTATGTATGCTATAGTCATACATCTCATGAGATGACTGACCAAGTTTTATGAGTTCAGGTTCAAATGACAAGCTAAAGCAGAAATGGGAATACACCTTACTAAAGCCTGATTTCACAGCTTGTAAATTTCAAAGATGCAATCTGGACGTGAAGAATACTTTAGAAGAACGAGATGTAATAAAATTCTGTTTTAAACTTAGAAAAAAGCCACAGCAACGTACGAATTGCTACAAACCGCTTTTGCATGAATCGATCGTCAATTTTTAACCGCATAAGAGATTCAAGGATGGCAGGAGTATGAGTGATGATGAGAGGTGCGAGAGGAGTAAACAAGTAAGAAAACCAGAGTTGATTAACAAAATACAGAATTTCATGGACAAAGCCCGTCGTGTTTCTATAGAAACAATAAGTGCAAAGTTTTATATCAGTGTGGGAACTGTACACACAAATTACTAGAAAATAACGGAAGATGCGGAAGATTATAGTCAATGCACCAGTTTACAACTCTATCATTGTCAGAGATTATTTGACCAAGATGGGCATAAAGAATAAAGACTTCCTAATCCTCCCTATAGTCCAGATCTTGTCCATATGGCTTTTGCTTATTCCTTAAGCTCAAGGAAAACATTAGAAGCTGCCGTTATGAGACAATTAAGGAGATGAAAAAACTGTTGCGAGAGTTTTTTACACGCTCACAGAAGTTGTTGGAATGGTACACCAAGTTCATTTCTACCGAAGGAGCTTACTTCGAAGGAGACTACAGTTTCATGTGTGGTCTATCAATAAAAGGGCCCATACGAAAACGATTCTGAAATCTATGGTTCCCTCCCCGCCAAACTTTCATGAGAAACACTCGTCTAGCTGAAAACATTATCAATAATTTTCCCCACTCTTTATCTGGGCCTAAACCTAAACTTAGATTCCATGAACAAAGTTTCTCTCTTAGAACTGCACGCCTATGGAATTGTCTTCCGTTTTCCTGCTTTCCAGCTGACTACAATATGGTTGTCTTCAAGTCCAACAAACACAAGTTATTGATAACAAATTTACCGAATTTTCATTACTATCGATTACTACATTGTCCATTTGACTCCTATACACTCCTTAACCCTTATCCTCGAGTGGCCTCTGAGCATTGATTAGTGGTGATGCCTATTTTTGTTTAGTTTTGAAACTCTATATTTTTAGTGTTTCAAAATTATGTTGTTAAGGGAAGTAATTTTGTTTTTATTTTTATTTTCTAATCTAAGGGAAGTAACGCAATCCAATGAATATTTATTGATTTTATTCTACCAGTAATACTAAAATCTATGGATCAACCCCCAGTACACATAAGTGTGTTTCACGTTTGTGAAAATATATGCACATTTAACACGTGGTTTTACAGTAATCAGAAAAAATAACAATTTTATAGTCAAGTATACAGAGATTAATAAAGATAGGAATCGGAATCGTTAATTGTGTCGTAATCGTGAATTTAGTAAGGAATCGGTAATTGCATCGGAATCGGGAAAATATTGGGATCGTTCCATCATTAATATATATATACATACATATATATATATATGCATTATTACATGTGCATTGTTTTCACAATATGAATACATGTATATAACTAACCTGAAGATCTCCAGTTTGTTCAAGCCCATCGAGAGCTGGTAAATCTGTGTAGAAAAGTCGCTTTTGTTCGATAAGCATCTCAAGGGTTTCCCCGTTCAAAACTGGTTCCATCATTTCCTCTGTCACTCCGAATCTAAAAAATAATGAAAGAAAATGAAAAGAAAAATGAGTCCTAATACTCTTTTAAGTGTTCTCATGAGCCCCTGTAATGAGTACTACTCTAATATGACAAGAGGTTATAATAGCTAAAATATGATAGGAGGAAATAAAAATCAAAATATCAAAGAAGAAAATGATAATCGAAATATGAATGAAACATATTTAAAATAAAATTAATCGAACGTGAGTGCTTGGGTACAAATCGAACTCAAAACTCTATCAGCAAAAACATGTAAAAACAGAAAATCTATCATCGATTTTTGACGTTCCGTTTTTCCAGACTCTCTGAATCGTCTAAATATCAGTCTGAATGAAATAAGTTGAGTCCTGTTAAATAATAATTTAATATATTTTTGGAATTATTTGACCAGCTACATCTTGTTTTTATGCAAACATGCGATAAAAATATTTAAAATATATATAGATGTAGTCGACGATAAAGTATAAACTGATTGTCAAATTAGGCAATGATCCAAATTTATAAGTGAGTTTTTATAACATTACGATTCGCACTACAAGGCTTTCGCAATTAGTTCTGCACACATAGCGTGCTTAACCTGAATTTTGGCATTGTATCTTATTCTTCTTACTATATTTGGTTCCACCAGATTATTATGTAAGTGTAGAAATTGCAAGTTTTTCATAACTAAAGATCTACTTTAAAAGTTCGGCAGCTATGAAATAGCTGAAAATGTCCTCTCGGTTATCAAATGTTTTCTCACTAACATGCTTATAAAAGTAGGCGATGGACAGAAATCAGAAACTCGTGTATTAATGCTGGCGTCCCTCATGGTTCAATCTCTGACCAACCCTCCTCCTAATTAGGAATAGGGTTGGGTCAAGAATTAAACCATTCTTAGATCATAAGTAACATTTATACAGACAGCACGACCATCTATGGGCATACTTCAAAGGCCAGCAATGACCAATGTCTTTTAGAGTCTCTCTTTTCTGATCTTGAGAATGTGGTGCAATGGAGAAAAAGGTGGCTGCTTAATTTTAGTTGATTGAAAACCCCACCATGCCCCAATTGAAATGAATGGCTCACGTCTTGAGGAAGCTGGAAATTTGCTAGATCACTCTATCTCTCCAGTATCTCACTGTCGATGTGATCTTCTCTCTATATAAGAGCCAAGTTCGCCCTAAAATGAAGTACTGTTTTCATCTGGGCAGGAGCTGCTCGCCGGCCCCATCCTGCCTTGATCGAATTCTGCCTTCGAAACGTACTAAATGACTCCCTTTTCTCTTCCCTGCAACTTCATTCTCACAAAAGAAAAGTCACAAGCCTGTGTCTCCTCTATCGCTATTTCTGTGGCAAGTGCTCGACTGAACTACAATATATGGTCCCCCTCTTGACAAACATTTACAAAAAGTATTCTAGCTATAACCACTATACATAACTTCCCTAACTCTCTATCTGTGTTTAAATCTAAACGCAGATTCTATGAACAAAGCTTCTTTCTTAGAACTGACCGCCTTTGGAACACTGTTCCGCTGGCCTGCTTTCCAACTGAATACAACACGGTAGCGTTCAAATGCAAAGTAAAAAAAGTTCTTGTTGATCCGTCCCTAAAAATAATTCAATTTTACCCAACTAACACAATTAACGATTACTACACTACCACCTTACATGTATACACCCTTCTCCTCGAATTGCCTTCAGATCTTGAAAAATTATGACTCTCAAGTAAAAAAAGACATTTGGATAATTGAATGTGTCTAATTTTGCTCCAAGTAAGAAATGAAGAAAAGATAAGTTAATGAGGACTGAATAGAGCTATTGAAATATAGCAATAAGAAAAGAAAATATTTACAAAATAAGAAACTTTTAACACATGGTTTAGTTGAGATATTTACACATTTCTACTTAGATTCCACTTAAGTTGCTACCACGTATATTTAACTGATATTTACACACTTTATTGAGTTGCATAGTACTGCAGCCGACTCAGAATCTTACAACATCGTGATTTAATCAGATAGACTAAATATGTGATTATAAATTTAGTGGTTTACACATATTTAAAAATTCATTTGTTTTTCGCTTAAAATGGCTTATAAAGCTGAACGTCTGTATGTGAGTCTGGTCACGAATAGGCTCCTGTATGGTTGACTATTATAGAAAACTGATCACATATAATCATAGAAGATGTATCGAGACACAGGAATGGGTATGTTTGATCTGGCATAATGATGATTAATTAAAATTATGGGGTCTGTGTACGCGCCTGGTCCACCAAATATGGAAATAAAAAAATTTAAAATTATAAAAAAAAAATTTACAAGTGTTTTTTATATAGATGTACATAATAATACTTTGATAAGTATGTTTTAACTTAAATAGGGATGGTATAATAAAATTGTAGGGTCTGCGTTCGCGCCTGACCTCCATAGAATGGAAAAAGGCACAAACTTTAATAAAGACTTTTCATATCTATCTGCGTAAGTATACTTTGATAATTATGTTTCAGTTTGAAGAAATATGGTATAATAAAATTGTAAGGTGTTCGTTCGCGCCTGACCTCAATAGAATGGAAATATGTCACAAAGTTTAACAAGGTTTTTTTTAATATAGATCAACAGAATATTGTGATAAGTGTTTCAGTGTGAACAGGTATGGTATAATAAATTATTGGGTTTATCTATATTATTTTTACTTTCCTCATATTTTGCTTTGGTTTTGATACCCCCAAATTCGAAGCTATCTCTTTACAACCCTTCCTTTTCATAACCTATCATACTTTCATAAATCACAGTCTATTTTCTGTAGGCTGTTTTTGAACTCAGTCAACGACGAGTACTTTTGCTAGTATATATATATATATATATATATATATATATATATATATATACAGAGAGACAGAGAGAGAGAGAGGTGAATAGAGTTATTTAAATATAGAAATAAGAAGAAAACAGAAAGAATTTAACAAATAAGAGACTTTTAACACATGGTTTAGCTGATATGTTTACACATTTCTAATTAGCTTCCACTTAAGTTGCTACCCCGTATATTTCACTGATCACGTGAAAATATTTAAACACTTTATTGCGTTGTATTCTACCGTAGCTGTTCCACAGCAGAGCCATTGCAAATTTATGATTTCTTCAGATATACTTTAAATATGTGAGTATAAACTCAGTGTTTATATATATATATATATATATATATATATATATATATATATATATATATATATATATATATATATATATATATATATATATATATATATATATCGAAACGCCGTTATTTTTCTGCGCTACCTTACCGGTTGTTTTAAGAGCTATAAACTCGTCTTAGTATTCATATATAATATATGACTGAATCACATTTATTTTTTATTTATATATTTATTCATCATTAAATATTTACGTGCATATTTATTATTATATATTTATGTGCATATATATATACAGAATATGTACCCGGCGTTGCCCAGTATTAAACATGTCGTTAAATTCCTTTAAAAAAATGTTAAAAACGGAAAGAAACTGAGACATATGCATGCGTAAACGGTGAATTAAACGTCCCTACAGATACTAACCTGAAAATTTATACGACTTGGCGGGTTCATTTAGCGCCTAGCCTTCCCAAACAGTCACCCATCTGGTACTGAGCAGGCTTATATATATATATATATATATATATATATATATATATATATATATATATATATATATATATATAGAAAAATTTGCTATCCTGTACTTTAAAGAACCCCAACATCTATTAAACTGTAGAAGAGAAATAGCAAATAACTGTGTTCACAAGATAAAATTTACTCTAGGATAGCGATACAAAATAGTTTTAAAACTAACAAAAACAATAGAAAATAAACAAATAAATAAATTAAATAAACATGAATATACATAAACGATCACACATATATGTATGTATATATATATGTATATATATGTGCATATATGTGTGTACACATACATATATTTATATATATAAACTAACAATAATTTTTTATTTTTTTTGAAAAACACTAACCTAGTTTTAAAACATATCCTTTTTCCGATAAATGCATGCCCATTGGGTGATAGGAAGCGCGCGGTGGGTACTAGAAAGCTGATTGGCTTACTAAAATCTCAATAGAAGAGGAGTATATAAAAACGATAAACAAGCACCGAATTCGCGCATAAGCCTGAAGAGTCCTAGAGTGGATGAAGCGCGAAATATTCAGTGTAGCTTAATCGCCATATATATTTTATAAATTACTATATATACATATATATATATATATATATATATATATATATATGTATACGGCACAATCACGTTTACACACTAGTTTTAAGCAGCGATGAGCCTAGCGAGTCTTAATCTATATTTACAAAATTATTAGATGCAAATAGTTGCCATATATTTTACTAGATTAATCATAAGATTTTTCTAAAAAATTTGAAACTGAAAATGACTTTCTAATCGATAGTGTAAATTTCTCCAAATCTCTTTCAAATTTTGAATTTCTACATGGCATAAAATTCTTGGACACTGCAATATTCCTGATATCAAAAAGTTGCCGACTTTAGTTGATGGAATGCAAATACAAACATCAAAAACCTTCAACTGCGACGTCTGTATGCAAGGGAAAATGACAAACTATCAAAGCAAGATACCAGACAAAAAAAATCCTATCAATGGTGCATTGTGACTTGAACAGTCCCGTAGACCCGATGGCCAGAGAACATTATAGATATGTGTTGAATTTCGTAGATGACCAGTCAGGTTTAATAATGGTTTATTTTTTAAAGAATAAATCTGATACCCTGCTAGCAAGTAAGAAATATCTAGCCGACATGCCCCCCCTACGGTGAAAACAAGTGTATTCGCTCTGACAACGGTACTGAATTTACCAATAAAGACTTTAAATTTTTACTAATTAACCATCATATCAGGCATGAAACATCAGCTCCTAGATCGCCACACCAAAACGGGACTGCTGAATGTGAGTGGACGACACTTTTTGAAATTGCAAGATGCCTACTCATTGAATCAAAACTCCCTAAAAACCTCTGGGCGTATGCACTTATGGCGGCAGCCTATATACGCAACAGGTGTTTTAACAAAACATTATCTAAAACTCCATATGAATCTTTCTGCGGTAAAGAAAAAAAAAAGAAGAAACCCCAAATTTAAGCAGAATGCATATATTTAGTTCAACATGCTTAGCATATATAGAGAAAAAGAGTAAATTGAATATTAAAGCTGACAGAGGTATGTTTCTTGGATACGATAAAAACAGTCCAGTCAATTTAATATTTTTCCCGAAAAAAAAAAAAAAAATCCGGTGTGTTAAATTCACAGACACGTTTAATTGTAAAGACGAAAACCCGTCATATGAAGAGGATGGAATTATATTACCTCAAATAATTAGAACAAACGAAAACAATAAAAATGACGGAGACGAGAGTGTCCATGATGATGATGATGATGATGATGATGATGATGATGATGATGATAAAGTCGAGATATCCCGAAAGAAACAGAAGACGACCGATTTTTTTGTGGTCGACAATATAAAGGATTATCAAATCGACTATTGCTGTTCAATGGAAAATGCGCCAAAAAAGCTTCAACGAAGCAATTAATTCAGAACAGTGTGATGACTGGAAAATTGCCATGAAAAAAGAAATAGATGCCTTAACCGAAAATGATACCTATACGGTAGTGCCTCTCCCAAGAGATAAACATGTTATTTCTACCAGATGGGTCTTTACGAAAAAGAGTACAGCATCAGGCGTAGAACAGTACAAAGCAAGATTTGTTGCTAAGGGGGTGCTCTCAGATTTACGGTAAAGAATACTTTTCTACGTTTTCGCTGACCACAAACCTAACGACAATCAGAGTTTTACTGCAAGTCGCATCACAATATGACCTAAACATCCATCGAATGGACGTAAAAAATGCTTATTTGAATGCCCCAATAGAATGTGAAATTTATATTACCCCTCCAGAGGGATTTATAATGAAAAATAAAAATAGAGTGTGGCGACTTAACAAGTCATTATATGGTCTAAAGCAGAGTGCTCAGTGTTGGAACACAGTGTTCCAGGATTATATTATTAAACAACAATTTAGACAATGCGCTGTAGACCCCTGTTTACATACCCAACACAAAGACGATAAACTACTGATTTTGGTTTTGTGGGTCGATGATATTTTAACCGCATCAAATTGTGACATAATGTTAACTGATGTTAGGAACAAAGTAAGTAAAAGATTCAAAATGACCGATCTTGGCAAAATATCCTGGTTTCTGGGGATAGAATTTACTCAAAGCAAAGGACTTGTTACGATGACTCAATCGAGATACATCGACAAAATACTATTAAAATTTGGAATGGGAGAGTGCAAGAAACGCTCTACACCGGTCGAAAATGATATTAATAAAAAGTATACACACAGAATCTGAAATAATAAATGACACACAATATCGCGAAATTATAGGTAGTCTTATATATTTGATGACTGCAACCAGGCCCGACATATGCTATACAGTAACGAAACTGTCACAAAAATTATCACGACCGACAATGAAGGATTTAAACAGAGCTAAACAAGTCCTACGTTATTTAAAAGGAACTAAGGAGCAGAAGTTAGTATTTAGAAAATCAAGAAATCCCCTAAAATTAGAAGGTTTTTCGGATTCAGACTGGGCAAACGAAGAAGAACGCAGGAGTGTATCTGGATATTGTTTCAGACTCTCATAAAATGGGCCTATTATTTCATGGAAATCTAAAAAGCAACAGATTGTATCTCTCTCTACGTGTGAAGCAGAATTTATCGCGATCACACACACGACCCAGGAAGCACTCTACCTTAAAAATATCCTGAAGACTATTTTAGAGCCAGAATTGATTACAAGCCCCGTGGTAATTAATTGTGATGATCAAGCCAGTATAATCTTAGCACAGAGCACGGATGATCAACCAAAGATCTAGGCATATGGATATAAAATGCCATTTCGTAGAAAACGAGAGATCTAGGCATATGGATATATAATGCCATTTCGTAGAAAACGAGAGATCTAGGCATATTGATATAAAATGCCATTTCGTAGAAAACGAGATAAAAAAGGAATCCATTATTTTGAATTACTTATCATCAGAACGAAATATCGCTGATGTATTTACGAAACCGGTGACACGGATAAAGCTACAACGTTTTTTCTCAAAACTTGTAGGTGAATTCGACTGAATAATTTTTTCTCTTTCACTGCCCTGTATGTATATAGATTTCTATATATTAAAAATAAAGACCAGCGAAGTTCCACTTATGAGAAGGCTATTACTTTTTTGCATGAATATCGGCGGAAAACCCTAGGGATAATGCTCAGTATATAGATTTCTATATATTAAAAAAAAAATTAAAAAATAGTCCTGGACAAGACGTTAAACTGTATCCATTTTATTTGTATTAACACTTTAACCTACTAATACTTTTTGCTTAGGGAAAAAAAAACAAAAATAACTTTGTAATTTTCCTTTTTGACATTTGAACACAATTAAAAATGGCGTCTTTTTAAATGCTAAAATTCTAAGATCCAAATGATTTCTATATTTTGTTATGTCTAAGTAAATATAAAAATATATATTTATTTTTGAGCAGAACAAACACAAGGGACTTCCCCATTATAAAAATAGGGAGGATGTTGCAATATTTTGGGTTAATGGGGTATGATCCCACACAGTCGGACGATTCTATTTATAAACGATGCTGCTAAGAACTGGCGAATCAAATAAATTCACGTTCTGCTACCAACCAATCAGAAACCAGAATTGCTTCATAAATATTAAACCTTTTCTGGAGCAATTTCACATGTTCTTTTCCCGGGTTTCGACACGGTAAGATTATTTTGTTCTGTGGAACTGTCTGCTACAAACAACTCACCTACCAGCACTTGTGCGTAACAGCGAACCATCTGAAACTGTTCTGAAACTGAAAATGGCTTACACTCTAGAAAAAATATTTTTCGTTTTAATCATTACTAAATGATTATGATAGCCAACTTATTTAGAAGAAACCGAAATGCATTCTTGTGTATTGTATTTAGTTTTTTAAATTATTATGCGAGATGAGATTATTGTAATTGTTTTATTTGATGGTCCCTTTCATTAAATATTGGATCTTATAAAGTTAGTTCTATATGTAAGTTATGAGAATTTCTCCCATTTATTTATGAAAAAGATTCTAAAAATTTACATGTGTAGTATATTTTGTTTTTTGACATCTAGTTATAAAATTTTCTATATAAAAAATACTAATGATATCAGCTGTAATTTACTTCTCTGGGATTTCCGTGCACAGTGTAATGAAGGTTGGGTTACATCCGACCAGCCGTTGGTTACCGAACCACAGATCTTTTTTCCAGTGCTCTGCAGACTGCGGCAAAATATAAAAACAATTGCATAAGAAAAAATCGAACAAATCACCTTTTCTTGCTTATTGAATATCACTCTTTCGTAGAAAAATAAAATATTATTTGTTTTTTTAAATTAAATTTACTGATATTTAATTTGGTTTAAATTCGGTTAAAGGCTGATCATTGAATCCATCGTTTTGTCGTATTGATTTGCTGAGCCAACAAATTACATATGCAAAAAAATAATGTTTACTGCGTCTTGACAATTGCAGACATATCATTGAGTTATATTCATACGCGCATTTTGTCTCGAAGCAAAGTACACACAATCTTCAGGAGAATTCAGAACTGTAGCTTGGAATTAAAAACAGGAAAATACATTTTATAATCGGAATAATTAAAATATCAAGATCAAATATTATAAGATTATAGAAGACTAAATCTAGAGCGTCCCTGCATTCCAATGTAATCTTGGATTCGCAAATTCCTCCACACTGATACTCATGCTTTGACCTTGCACGTTGCAAAAAATGGAATAAAATCAAGAGCATGGTTGGTTTTTGACTAGAGTAGACATTGCTTAACTATTAAAGAATTACTCTCAACATCAGAGGTATCATTTTGACTGTTTATGACTTGTAAAAATTGTGTTTGAATATGTTTTTTTTTTCTGAATTGTCTGGAGAGTTTACTACATTAAAAAATACAGTAATAACATATTTTACGGTTTGTTGAAGATTGTTTACGAAGCATATATGTAACATATACTCTTATGAGAAAATAAAAGAACACGTGTTTTCAAACGTGAATTTTAAAAGTATTTAAATATTAATGCTCTGAATATTATTGAGCAACAGACAAATTTAATGTTTGGTATTGTACAATTTACATTATACTATCGTCTATCCTGTAGATAACTTGAAAACATTACTTTTTGAATATTTACAAGAATACTATAATATATATATATATATATATATATATATATATATATATATATATGTGTGTATATGGTTGTGTGTGTGAGCGCGTCTGTGCGTGTGTTTGTCTGTGTGTATACTTACTAATGGTCTCTTTCTTTTTTTGTCGTAAATATCATCTATGTCATCCAAGGAATCCCAATTACGACTAATGATTTTCTCCTTTAAGTCCAGTAATACATTCTGAAGCACATTGATTCCTATCTCTGTCTGCAAAAATTAAAATTAAAACATTTAAAAAGATTTCATTGGATGAATATTTTTAATCAAATTTCTGTTCATAACCGATGTATTCGTTAACAAAAAGCTAATTTTCCCATAGTTGATTTATTAATACAGTTGTTGAACTTTATATTTAAGACTTTAAATGAAATGACCTATCATATGAATTTAGAATGTAATGACAGGCTCAATAGGAACAGATATTCGATTGAAACGATCTATGTATCTTTTTGTATAACTTAATATTTAAAAAGGATTACTTTATAAATATTTAAATTATCCCAGAGTCCTTTTACCCTCAGAGGCCATGAGACGCAGCATAGTCTCATGCAACGTGACTTGGACAAGTATAGCCTAGCGGCAATCACCTCTCTTAAGACTTCCGAGCACATTCAGTGCTAGTCAGGCTCAAAGTCGCTTAACTACTGTAATCTAACGGGAACCAGTGTGTCAACGACATTATCCGTGATTGTTTATTGTTTCATTTTGCTTCCGTCGAAGTTTTTAAAAATCAAGATGCATCTTCCTGGAGTTATCACTTAATCTCTACATGAGATACGTAGATATTCGAATATTATATTAAATATTTGCGTCTCAGATGTTGAGTTAGTAAAGAAGTTAATTATATTAGTTTTATTTTTTTCTAATTAACCAATTACACGTGTTATAGTATATTTTTCTTGTGATCTCTTGGACTTACTAGATTCCAGGACAAGAATTCATCTACTCTGGTGGAATATTCAGCTTAGTGATGTTACTATAGGCAACATCACTTGAAGAAAATGCACCATTCCTCGTAAAAGACCCTGTGGGTTAGACATACCAAGGATATCTTTTGGGGGCTCCACATAATATGTGATTTTGAATATTTGGTCAGGGTTTAATTGTAGGGAAAACTATCCTCATGCCAGATTGTCCTGACAAACCCCCTTTGTACAAATTAACCGTAGACTTGTGGACAGTGTCTTGTGGGCATTCAAGTTCTCTCCAGAAGGTATTCAAGTTATCTCCAGCAGGCATTCAAGTTCTATCTATGTATATGTGTGTAATTATTAACGTTATAATTACTATCTTGTGAACCATATTATAACAATAATGATTTGTTTCCATTAATGCTGAATGTTTAACATTAAAAATCAGCTTATAATACTGAACTCTATCGAACTCAATCACAAACACTATCTACCACATCGTATAACTTTTTTTAAAAAATTAAAGAGGAAATGAATTAATTAGTTAAACACGTTTTCTTCTATCATTTTGAGTTCATCTTTATTTAAAATATAATCTCAAAATATGTTTGAATTCAAAACAAGTGAGCCGGATTTCCCCGACATTTTTTGTTTATACGCATGATCACATTCATTTACTGGAAGTTAATTCCAGTTACCTACGTTACTTGATCTTATACGAGAGTCGTTCCAAATATAAATCATTCTATTTTTATTTATTTATTTTATTTATTTTTTTTGGAATCCTTTAAGATGAGGCTTCCTGATTTATGCAAAACCTGGTGAAACAACAACAACTATAAAGATGAGGGAAACCGCCTATTTTTGTAATTCAAAACGTTAAAGAGCTACAGAGACAGGAATCATACCATTATTTATCTACACAGTAACCACCATTCTCAATGCATTTTACCAGGCCTTGTCATGCGAGGGCCTTTTTAAAAGTAAAGACTTCTATTTTTTCGCCAAAAAAGTTGAAGAACTGCGAAGATGGGAGCGGTATTATAAAAACGAGCGACCTTTTGTGCTTCAGAAATACATTTTTCTACTTAGTCATCACCATGCTCAATTCACATTTGCTAGCACTTAAATGACGTATATCTGCTTCTGACACACGTCCATGCCAGGGGTTGCTCTCTGAGAGTCTTACACCGTCAATATTTGGAACAGAGAGATAAAATTTTCTAGATTATGAATGCGTATGTCCAGTCATCATAACAATGCAATTTGTTATTCCCTCTGATATATTCGGGTGGAATAAAAACTATGAGGCATTACTTTTGGGGGAAATATCCTAATTTTCAATGTTCACTTTTTGTTGTAATACATATGAGTACATTCGAGTCTCAGCTTGGTGAAATGCTGAAAGATCCCTCCAAATTTTCTTGCGTAAAGATATTACCAGTTGCGACCACAACACGGTTCAGTAAGGAGACCTACTAGAGTATTACTCGGATACTGTGGAAAAGACAATTCGGCTACTTCAAACAAATATATTAATTTCGAGTTACGTTTAACTTTTTAATATGTATTTGAATATATTAATAGACTCATCAAGTAGTCCCATGGACCATTATGACCTAAAGGACCAAATAAAGACATAGCTTTAAAAACTTGATTTCGGGTACGGTATGATGAACACCACACAGTTATGTGTTTTTTCGCCAGCAAGTAACTTTTATGATATTAAAACCTTCGTATTTTTATACTTTATCTAATAATTTAAAGTGGCCGCCATTTTTTCTTGTTACATAAGGCATTTGACGCATGCTCCAAGCAATACACCCCCTCAACATTCTAAGATTGGCAACCGGTGAAAACAATAGGGAATTCATTGGTTAATAAGGATCCTAATATCATAAGAACTACTTGACAGCGACAAATTTAACTCTAATATTCCTTAATACCTAAAGCGAATATCTCTAAGAATAAACGTTTTAACAGTGAATTTTCATTTGGTCCCCTACGACATATTGACCCTCTAATGTAGATTAGTATGTGAAAAAAAACACGAAAAGACTTCTGTAAAAATAAAACGACGAAATATTTATTTACCTTGTACTCGGTACTAAATTCTTCGTCACTCGGTAATTCTTCCACCTGTAAGTGTAAACAGAAAATATGACTTTAGTAAACAACACTGTTATATAAACATTGCGACCGTAACATAGTTCATAATTTAATAGAAATTTGTGTATATGTCAAAAAATAGCGTCACCTGTATATACAAACTCTATGGAAGACATGAATATCGGTTATTAATTCAAATAATTCCTAAATTTCCCACATATTACAAGCCAAACTTAATAATCACGTAGAAAACTCTATACAAGAAAAACGATGAAAAATGTATGTATTTCACAATATTTATAATAAAAATATTACGAACACTAAGAAAAAAGAAGGATGTTTATTTACAACCAGAATCTACAATTCGTAAACGAACTTGACAACACTGAAGGAGACCTCACTAAGTTAAAATATAAGGACAACACAAATAAATTTGAAATAACACAAATGTAAAATTTTTGAGACGTTTAAAAGTCAAGATCAAGCCCAGCACCTCGTAATTGCTAAGCTTCTTTCTGGTAAACAGTATGGATTTGGGGCAAGCCCATTCCACTGTAAATATTCTACTGCGGATATTTTAACCGTCATCTCTGAACATATATACTATGTTCTTGATAAGGCAGGGAAAACTAGAATTGTAGTACTTGGTATATACAACACCTTTGACAAGGCGTGGCATAAGGGACTTCTCGTGTATATCAAATAATAGTAGTTCTGGAGGAATACTTAGCATATTAAGATCCAATCTAGAAAAGAGAGATATCCAGGTTGTCCTTGAATGCCGTACATCTAAACATCATGATATTAATGCGGATGTGCATCAGACATTAATTATTTATGATATCTGTAAACGACCACCTGATAAAATTGTGTGCAGGATGAGTGTATTTGCTGATAACACCAAGCATGAGATTATAGGGCTAAACGATAAAATTGTCGCCATAAAAAAGACGGCATGATTCCATTTCGGTTTGATGAACACCGGTTTTCTTTTTTTGTTGAAGACTATCTACTCGTTGGCCAGTAGAGTACAAATTCCAAGAGCGATAGGAGCCTTCTATCATGTCTGACAGTGACACAATCTTAAACGAGCGAGATCAGAGATGCGCCGCTGTACAACTCATTTTCTCTACCAAGGCAAGTTATGACAACAGTACCATCGCTAGCACTCTAAAAATGCATCGCTAGATTATCACGAACAACAAGGACGTGCCCAGACTGATGAAAAAGTTTCCAGCTCGGTTATGGTGTTTGGTGTGGTTTCAAGTGAAGGCCACATCATGTCACCTCACATCTTTGAAGTCGGCTTGAAAGCCTACATCAAAGTGTACCTAGATGTACTGAAGAGTGCTGTGGTCCCGTGTTGCAATCAGTTGGCTGCTGCCGAACCCCGAGGATAGCAGCAGGACTTGACGCCGGCCCTAAGTCCAAAGATACCCAGGCTTGTCTTCAGCAACAGTGCTACGACTTTGTAACCTTCTCTCACTACGCCCTATTTCATTTTGTCATACGCTGAGAACATCACCAACATGACCTCCCACAACACTAAAGCTAGCCTGATCGCCATCATCCGCCTAGTATTTGCCGAGCTCTCGCCGGCGCTTGATAAAAAGTAATGTTCCTAGTTCCGGACCCGTATTGAAGCGGTGATTGAAGCTGAAGGCGGCTACATTAAATAGCTGTCATCTCTACTACATAATCAAATTACCTGAATTGAATTTTTCAAGACAGTTTAAAAATAAAGATGTTGTGTGGTTTTCTTTATGACGACACTTTTATCGTTTCACTCTGTAGACAAAGAAAAAAAAACAAATGTACACATATCCAAGGGGATGAAAGAAACATTAAAACCGATCTTTACTCTGTAGTGCAATTGAACCGTAAATAAACGGACATTTAATGCTGCTAAGATTAATCTGCTTTCCTATAACAATTACAACCCCCTTCTCAACGATCGATTGCCAAGACAAATAATACCATATCTGAGATCTTGTCGATTGAGATTGTCAGACTGACTTCCTCATCTTGGTTGTTATAGTCACAACGTTTCGGCCGTTTTGCCCTCCGGCCTTCATTAAGTGTTTTGTATCGAACTGGGGAACCGTTTCTTAGGAGTCTCGAACCCAACCCTTTATTATTATTACGGGGGTACTGTGTTCGGACTCCAGCTAGGCTCTGGGACATAGTTGCTGATTCTCTGTTTTTTTAATGTTACTTTTCACTGCCTTCATTCAGGATTGAACTCAGCACCTTTGGGTAACTGTAGACCTTGACACAACGTCTAGGACCACTCGGCCATATGTCACTAGGACAAATACAGACAGACAAATACAGACAATTACTGAGACCTTGTCCTTTAAATTATTCGTTATATCATTCAAAGTCAACAGGAATTAGAACAAATACATTGAGGACATTGTAAAGGATGCTGCAAAGTCTGTACGTCTCCTCTATTGTCTATAAAATTGCTCACGCCTAAGAGTAATCTTGCATCCCTGTGCCTGTTTTACAAGTACTTTAATTGAATGTTGTCTGGTGAATTCATAGCACCTGTGTCCCCTTGACTTGCATACTCCCGACTAACTCAACAACCTCTATCCCATAAAAGAGACGTTCAGAGCATGTCTCTGCTTTATCTGAGCTCCAATCTATCGCCCACTTTCGCCAAAAACACTCATCTAGCTGAAACCACTATCAATAATTTCCCCCACTCTAAATCTGTGCCTAAACCTAAACGTATATTCCATGAACAACGCTTCTTTATTAAAACTGCACGCCTGTGGAACTCTCATCGGCCTTGATAAGTGGTGATGTAGAGAAAAAGCACGCAACAAAATCCCAGCCTTTCTCTTTTAATGCGCCTAGATGCTGGAAAGCCTTCTACTCTAAAAGTTTTACTTTAGGGCTTCTAGAATTTGGAATTCTCTCCATGTGTCCTGCTTCCCTAATTTACCGACATGAAGAAGTTTACACTTTCCCTCACACTATATCGATGCCTAAAACTAAATGAAAACAATTATGAGCAGAATTTTTTTCCGCGCCTGTCCGTCTATGAAAGGCAATACCGTGTGCATATGTCCTGGCTGATTCTAACATGGTCGTCTTCAAATCTAATGTAAATAAATTCCTATCGAGCCGCCTTCTTAAATAATAATGTATGCACTACACAAAAAAAGAAAAAGTTGTAAGAAAGAAAAATACGACAGCTAAGAGAGAATATTCTGAAACTACCAGAAAACGCATCGAAGCACAGAAATAAGGAACCCGTGGTGTCTGGATGATCTACAACAGTATAGTAAACAACGGGCAATCGACAATCCCCCCACTATCCAATAATCACGAGGTTGTTTGCACGGCAACCGAGAAGGCTAACATACTTGCCAGTCGATTTGCCTCTAACTCCACATTGGACTCATCAAACCACTCCCTCTCTGACTTTCCTTTGCGGACAGGTGCCAGACTTGATGATGTGAAAATCACTCCTTTCCAAGTACATATTATCATAAAAAACTAGACTCATTCAAAAGCTGTGTTATTAAAAGATTTCCGCTGAGGTTGCACCAGTCCTCTCCAAACTATACAGAAAATGCCTTAACGAATCTTGCTTTCCTGTGGTACCAGTTTTCAAGAATTCTGGCGAAAGAACTGACCCATTAAATTATCGCTCCATTAGCCTCCTCCCGCTTTTCGCCAAAATATTTGAGCTCATAATTAACAAAGCTACAGTTCCTCGCCTTACAGCTGCTAAACTTCTGACTGACCAACAATACTATTTAGACAAGCTAGTTCTACAGCAGATATTCTTACTGTAATCTCTTAACGTATATACCATTCACTGGACAAAGCAGATGAGGGTAGAGCGGTAGCTCTAGATATATCTAAGGCCTTTGACAGGATTTGGGAAGATGGACTTCTTAGAAAAATCAGATCTTACGGAATAACTGGCGAGTACTTAATATAATTAGATCCTTCTTAAATAAGAGAAGAATCACGGTTGTCCTCGGCCGTCGTACATCTAAACAATATGATATAAATGCGGGGTTACCTCAGGGATCGATCCTTGGGCCTTTATTATTCCTAATATTAATAAATGACCTCCTTGATAAAATTGTTTCTGGGGTATATAGTTGATGATGATACCACGCTCTGTAACCGGCACGAGGGGAAAACACATGAACACGTATCTAAGGAAATGGGAAAAACTAGAAAAAGATGTCAAATCTGTTGTTGAATAGGGACAAAAATGGATGGTCACATTCAATGCTGCCAGGACTAAGCTTGTTTCCTTCAATAATTACAAGTAACCTTCTCAGCCACTAATAGCTATGACTTAAGATACATTAACTGAAAGTACTTTTATCAAACTCCTTGGCCTAATGTTCACAGGGAACATGAGCTGGAACAGATAAATTGAGAGCAGTGCCAATGCTGCTGCGAAGAATGTTGGATCCCTCTACCCTGCTAAAAACTACTTACGTCTGAAGGTATCACGTATCTCTACCTGTCTTGAGTACTGTTGTCACATTTGAGCTGATGCATTTGCTACTAGTCTCTCGCTCTTGGACAGGGTTTAGAAGAGAGTTACCTAACTGTCTTCTAAGCTTCAACTTCTGTCCCATCGACGTAATGTTGCATTCCTCTGCCTGTTCTACAAGTATTTTAATGGTGAATGCTCCGACTAGCTACAAGTTCGTCTACCCCCTTGACGTAAATTCTCCCGACAAACTCGACAAACAACAAAATCCCACCCCTATACAGTGGAGATCCCTAGATGTAAGAAAGCCTTCTACTCTAATAATAATAACGTGATACACACTTAAAATTATTTGTAAATAGAAAAATTAACATAACTTTCAAAATATTTGTTCAATTTCACAAAAATCAAGGGAATGAGACACCTTGTTATGCTCTTCCAGTTTATCAAATGTCACTTATCTGCGTTTCATACAAATTTCAAAATTAAAAAAAAAACTTGAGCTGCAATAACGTAATACACACGGTTTATTTTCTTATAAATAATTACGCATTTCTTTTTTATATATCATTTGCTTTTTATTTTTTGGAATCCTTTAGGATAAGACGTCATAATTTGTGTATTCATATTTTTGCGGACTGTTATTCTCAGCATCATGGTATGCATTAAGGTACACCGTTTGTATGGAAATTTATGAGAAAAGAGAGAAATATATAATGATTGATGAAAAGAAATGTATATTAATTTGTAAGAAAAGAGATAAAAATTTATTTATGAGAGAAATGTATACTGATGTATAGGAAACGAGGGAAATTTATTATTTATAAAAAAATGAGATATTTGTACTAATTTATAAAAAAAAGAAAGGCGCGTACAATGATTAATAAGCAAAGACATGTACAATGATTTATAAGAATAACAACATATGATGATCTCTTAGCTATACATGACAAAAAGCATTTATATGCTATGAACTACAGCATGCAGCAGAAATATCACCCGTATTTTAAACCTTCAACTATACGTTATTAATGAACTCATCCAAATGTCAATGATGTTTTCATTTAGCTTATAACTTGCCGTTTTTTCCCAGATACCCTCATCAAGCAATATTGTTTAGACTGGTGCACATCGTGCTTTTGCTGTAGAAATAATTTTGAACAGTGGTGAATCTATAACTGCAAATCTGGGGGCTTTCCAGTTCCTTACAAGTTAGGCCGGCATAATGCTGTGCCAGATAAAACAATTAATACAGCTATTACTTCCAAATTTCAACTATAGGTTCGGCACTTAAAAGAAATCCACCTGGAAGGTCTCAAAGCACTTAAACGACAGACATTCTCCGAGCTGTGAGACTTTCTATTATTTTATTTCCTACTCGCAAACATGCTCTGGACTTGGGATTATCTGATCGAACAGTCAAAAGAATTCTACACACTGATATGCATTTCCATCCATACAAATTAATGATTGCTCAAAAACTGTACGCGCGCGACTGGGAAGATCGCATATCAAAATGAAAGTGACATTTCTGCCGCACTCTGTATAATAAAAAATGAACTCACCATTGGAATATTGTCATACATATATTTTAGCTGATAATGTTGACGTTTTCTTTCAAGTTCTCTAACACGTTGCATTGGATTTGGATCTGATTGTGGCAAGATTGTATCCAATTCCATTATTATGTAGTGATTCTCACCGTCTCCTTCGTCAGGAACAACCCAACGGAACATTGGGAAACTGTTGGCATGTGTATTTTGCGACTGTTTAACTTTAATGATGTCAACGTACCAGTTGGGAGAACAGCCTGCGTCGTCAGTCCATATCTTTAACTTCACTACTCTGTTAAAGTTACTAGGTAGATCGATTTTAAAGATGTTGACTGCGTTGCACTTGAAATCGTCACGTAGGAAGTGGTCGAGTTTATATTCCTCGCTTGGTTCATCGTGCTCGTCGTAGAGGACGACATAAACATTAGCGTCGGTAGAAGAACCCTTTGTGTCCCCTGTATGCACTATGATCTTGCAGTTGGATCGACACCTTTAAAAAACGTAAATAATGATATAAAACCAATGAAGCATATACAGTTTTTATGAATGTTTCTATTGTATGACGCGCGATTTGATAATTAAACTACCAAGATTCGAGTTTTGATAAGTGGTGCTCCTAAGTAAAAAAAAAATATTTTATTTAGAAAATATTTTAAAACCCAGTTTTCACAATTCATTTAAATTTACAGATTATTGATAACTAGCAGACAACCCGGCATTGCCCGGTCACTTAAACATATTTCGATTAATACAGATGTAATATTTATTATTATACCTGCTGTAACTTACCACGCGTTGCTGTGGCTTAATTCGTTTAAATGTGAAAAACCAAACCCAAAACAAAATGCATATTCCTAATATATTTAATTTTCCAATACTTGTGGATGCACAATATTCTTGATGGTTCTAGTTTCAGCGCAGATGAGGAGATTGCTTGGTTTTCCGACTCTAAAACACGCAACATATAATTGTCCATGTGAGAAGCAATCAATGTGTAAATATAAGCAACAGACTTTTAAAGATTGTCCCTGTGCTTTGTTGATCGTGATTGCAAATGTCAGTCGAATTAGAAATTGCAATATCTTAAATTGAAATAACATGTCCGTAGGACTCATAGGAATGCACGTAATCAGCACATCCTCACTTTTGAAAAGTCCTGTCAAAATGGTTGTTTCTATGATGTTATTCATATGTTTTACTGAAAGTTGTGTGCCATTACAAAGCTTTGGCTGGTTAATATTCTGCAACACGATAATTGGCATGCCAATTTTCAATTGCAGTATATGTAGTGGCATCCCTGGTAAATCTAGCGAATTCAAAATTCTGTTGAATAGTTAACTGCTTCGTCTGCTTCAATATCAGTGTGGACGGACTTGCATGTGACTAACTCACCATGAATATTCTACTGAATAGTATTATTGAGTTCATGAATGTCTTTGTTCTTGGGTGCAAGAAAAGCGCGTTCGTTGAGCACACTGGGTTTCTAATAGTTAATTCGGATGTGCGGAAATACTTTTTTAATCAATTCTTCTTTTGTTGTTACTAAATTACAGAAGTTTTCAGGCAATGAACTTCACTGTGAGGTCAGATTAGCCGGCACTTTTCCATTCCCAATTTCCAGAAATTGATTTAAAAATATATTTGCTGATCGGACATTTTTCTGCTGAACACTCATATTTCTAAACAAATATAATTTCTTCACATGTCACCAAAAAGGGAAATATTTGAAGCAAACATGTATTTTATCTGCTGGTGTTGATCGGGGAATTACAGGTAATGTTTGTCTGAAATCTCCTGCAAGCAATATTACTGCATTTCCAAATAATCGATCATTTCCAACAAATCTTGCAATAATCGATCATCAGCCTCAAGTGATTTTTGTTCATCATTGTGCATTCATCCCAAACAATAAGTTTACATTTTTGCAATAACTTTCCAATACTTGATGTTTTGGAAATGTTTCACATAGGAGTTTCATAAATTGCAATTTTAAAGCAGTAATGTTGCAGCCATCTCAAGTGATGCAAGAGCTAAGGCTGTCATTTTGTAATCGAATGGTTGCCAAAATTGATTTCATTAAGGTTTTACCAGTTTCTCGTGATGCATCTAAGAAAAAAAAATTCTCCCACCCAATTATTGACAGTCTGCATTATTTTGTTGTAAATGTCTTTTTGCTCAGGTGTAAGTTTTTAATATTTGATTGAATGTACAACAAAAGATCATCTGTGTTGTAATTTTGTTCCCAACGCAATTCTACATCAAAGTAGCAACAGATAGATTCGGTGATGCCATTCCCAACTGATTGAGAACTTTTTTTTGCAATTTCTAAACATAAATTTTCAATCCTTATCAATGCCTCATAGATTTCTGCTGTAAATCCAAGTAGTTATTAACATTTTCATTGCGTCTTTGATGAAAAACGTCTTCATCTATGTGTGAGTTATATTTATCCCATTTATGGAGATGAAGGGATGCAAGCAGTCATTATGATGGTCAACAATGCACGAATTTTAATCAGATGCGATGTGTTACATGCATTATATATGCATTCATACCAGTATCGATCATTTTCCAATAAATCCGGAGCTTGACATGCATTGCAAAAAGTGACATGTGTAACACTACTGACAATTTTTAGTTGCTGAAAAGGCGTTGGACCAGCGACATTTGCCAACAGCATGCGAAGAAAGAAATATTCATCTTGTTTGGGATAAATAGTATACCGTCTGCCTATTCCAGGGTGTACTTTGAGTCTATCTATACGTTTATGCCGTTCAAATAGTTCTAATCCTATTCCATGTGTAGGCACTTCCGAATAGAGCAGTGTTTTTGCAAATGCGTCAGTTTTACATAACGTGTAAAAAGCCGTTAATATTGTCGCCGGTGGATTAAGAGCTATTTGTTGCACATTTGAAGCTGTAAAGTAAACGTGCTGTCCATTTTCTAAATGTACTGCAGTTTCATTATTGCTTATGTGTCTTCCAGCTGATACTCTTCCATTTTATCGATATGTATGCTTGCATTCCTATCATTTCTTTGTGTTTTCAAACCAAAAACTACCATTTTGCTGCCTTTATTCACATACTTGCAAATGTATTTGATGGATTTAACTGACTTACTCATTTTCACATTTATGAGCGACTTGCAGGCTTTTGATAGCAAAGGTGAATATTGAACACCCCACCGGTTTTTTACTTCAATGTCACCATTTCGCATTTGCGTGATTTCTAATTTACCGCCATTTTCTACTCACCGTCTACAGTATAAAAGATGTCCATCAGTTCCTGTAACTGTGTTGAATAGTAATGCTCGATGGTGTCGCTTAGTGCATTTTCCATCTTTCATGCATGGAAAATTTGGATTCGATATACCACAACGTTCATGTATCATATTTTTTGTCACAACTTCATGCAAATCTTTATCAATTTTATGCTCAGGTATTTCAGCACATATTACTTTGTCGATTTCATGGGCGAATGGTGGTCTTATAGAGGTACAGGATACTTTCGGGTGTCAGTAGTTTTCTAGCACGGTAGAGAGAGCCTACCTTCTTCCCGGCGGCCCTGGCTATACTTTCAATGTAATTGTTCCAACTCATGTTTCCTGTGAACGTTAGGCCAAGCAGTTTGAAAGATGTACTCTCAGATAAAGGGTCATTGGCCATTGCTATTAGTGGCAGAGAAGGTTTCTTGTAATTATTGAAGGAAACCAGTTTAGTCTTGGCAGCAGTGAATGTGACCATCCATTTTTGTCCCTATTCCACTACAGATTGGAGGGCGTCCTCTAGTGTTTTTGCCATTTCTTTAGATATGTGTTCATTTGTTTTTCTGTCATGCCTGTTATAGAGTGTGATGTCATCAGCAAATATAACCATCTCAGATGCAATTTTGTCGGGGAGGACATTAATGAATATTATGAACTATAGAGGTCCAAGGATAGATCATTGAGGCAGTTCAGCATTTATATCATATTGTTTAAATGTACGACCGTCGAGGACAACCTGGATTTTTCTCTTATCTAAGAAGGATTTAATTATGTTAAGTATTCTACCAGTGATACCGTATGATCTAATTTTCCTGAGGAGACCCTTATGCCATACCCTGTCAAAAGCCTTAGATATATCTAGAGCTACCGCTCTGCCCTCCCCCGCTTTGTCCAGTGAATGGTATATACGTTCAGAGATTACAGTGAGGATGTCTGATGTGGAACGGGCTTGTCTAAATCCATATTGTTTGTCAGTCACAAGTTTAGCATCTGTAAGATGATGGACTAGAGCATGGTTAATTATGGTCTCAAATATTTTGGCGAAAAGTGGGAGGAGGCTAACGGGGCGATAATTTGATGGGTCAGTTCTTTCGCTAGAATTCTTGAAAACTGGTACCACAGAAGCAGTTTTCCAACAGCCGGGGAAGCAAGATTAATTTCCATGTACCCGCAATCGTGTCCCCTCAAGCCTGGCTTCATGTCGCTCTGCTGCTTCATTGGCATGTAGTTGAATCATCCTTTGTATGCTCGTTTGCAGATGCCCGTTGTTCAGGATTTTGACGGACAAAAACTGACAGTTTGGTTATTTTTCGAGGACGACTTGATCTGGCCAAAGGAAGGGTTTATTTGTGAGACTTCCAGTGCCGAATTATTGTTCCAACAGAATTCAATGGAACCATCAACTGTTTGGATATTATTCTATATCCCAATCCCCTTTTATGAAGACTTACAATTCGTTTTCTGAGCACTTTACCAATCTGTTTATTCTTTCCCATGATGTGGTTGCTTACAATACGGCCATTAGATAAAATATGGCGCAATACTTTTACTAATTGCTAACTTCGATATCTGTTTGTGGTGGGGCTCAGTTGAGTCCACAAGAACGACACAGGAAAACACGTAGTAGATGGTTTACAAGTGTATTAAGGAAAGGTACAAGGATATAGAGAAAGATAAAGAGAATAGTAGTAGTTGCAGGTAGCAATAGGATCTCGCTCCTCGAGGTACAATATCCGTTGAGATCTCGCTCCACCGTACCAAACTTAGGAGCTGATTATATAGGATATGGACGAGTCAATTGTGGGGTGAGATCCGGTCTCACGACACTATTGCATATTCTTTAACATCCTAGAAGCTTCTTAGCATTTTTCCATGATAAACATCCATAAAATTATTGAGAAATCTAATGAATTTGATATGTGCTGTAAACTTTTGCGGTGCTAATTAGTGATTTTTTCTTCGCGTTATGTTACATTGTTATTTTTTATTTTTTCCACAGTTCCTATCTTAGTTTCAATACATTTTCTATTTTTATAAAATGTGTTAATACCATCTGCAAGCTAGAAATAAAAAAAACTGACAGTTTCAAATGGGTTTTATAAACTTTTGTGGGGCACTGCATATATATATATATATATATATATATATATATATATATATATATATATTCAGGTTTGGGGAGTTCAAAAGTCAGAACTAATGAGGACAACGAGGTTGTTAAATAGTGCTCAATAGAAAGAGCAAAATAGTTTTTATTATTTGGAGGTAAACAGTTACATATGGTCGCTACAAATAGCCATCAGTTTCAGCGAAAGAGACTTCATCAGGCGACCTGGAACCTCACGACGCCAAAAAGAAAAATGTTTTTCTTTTTGGCGTCGAGAGGTCGCTATTTGTAGCGACCATATGTAACTGTTTACCCCCAAATAATATATATACATACATACATATATATATATATATATATATATATATATATATATACATATATATATATAATTTTTCAAACCACCAAGCTCTAGTGCTTCATGCTTACACAACCATCCGTTGATGAAGTGATAATTACTGCTTGTCACGAAACTCGAAACCAATTATCGATTTCAACCTTGACTTAACATTATAGTGCTTTTCCCCTAGACCAGCAGGAATTACCCATTAAACGAAAGTGAATAAATATACACACACATACACATACATACACACACATACATACAGGGAGATATGTATATATATATATATATATATATATATATATATATATATATATATATATATATACAACATCTTTTCCAATTTTCAGATTTTGTAATCATGCTCAAATATCTTTTACTTTGTTTTCAAGTTGATGAGTTCCTATTATTCTCATGGGTAAGGGGGGAATAAATTCAGAAATTTACATACTAATTACATGAATGGATGTGCGCTACGAAACAGATGCTGCAAAAATTGAAAATGTTTACCTGCTTAATGAAATAAACAGTAAGATGGACAGCAGCTTGAATTTTTTAAATATAAACTTTTTGTCATTTATTTGTGTATATATATATATATATATATATATATATATATATATATGTGTGTGTGTTTATTTTGTGTGCATATATATATATATATATTTATATTTTTTTTTCTGTGGAAATATACTTTATTTCCTTATAATATATAGCAATCCTTATTTAAGAAGTTCAATGTGATTACAGAGCAATATAATGAATGAATGACAAAATTCTTATCCCAAAGTTCATGATGTTGACCATCTTACAATTTATTCCTTTAATCTAGTTGATATTTGCAATTCTTGACAGTATCTATTCCATGGCACAAAATCAATCACTTAATTATTATATCAATCAGTGAATCTATTTTGCCCTTTACTCATCAGAAGAAATAGCAACAATTAATTCATCAAAATGAGATAAAGTGCGTTTTGACATGATTTAAAATCCGAAAATTGTAAGAAAGGCTTCTTTTTTATTGTTACATTACGCCATTTTGAATTTAAAAATGAAGTTACTAAAACATATCTCTTCGTGCTAACAGGTTCGATTAATTTAGGTATGTTCTGCCAGAAATGTTCTATTTATTAATTATTTATATAATAATATATCCATATTTACTCAAACAACATCAATAATTATAATCTATTACACGTGTTTACATATAAGAAACTAAACAAAAAAAAAAAACTTGTTTCCACTTTCCGGTTATATTAAATAATTTATTAAACTAAATTTAAAACTATACATAACTAAGTTTTCTTAACTGTTATAACCAAATTTATTACTACATAAATTATAATTTTAGTATTACTTAATTCTAAACCTATAATTTTATTTAGTTGAAATTTATAAGTTCGCTATATAAGTCAATACCATAATTGTTTACCTTAAGCGAAGACAGGTTAAAATTTAATTTAATTTTAGTATAACATAGTTATCGCTCTTTGAAGAAAACCCCCAGATATATCAACCTGGTTGATTTACCATTCATTCTTTTATCATACTAAACACCTTCAGCCTTTAATTTCATAATAAGTAAATATTTATACAGTTCTAGTGTCTTACATTTGATATTATTCATTGATTAATTCATTGTATATTACGACTTAATTAACTTATATTTTGAATATAAAATGTTAGTATAAAAACAATTTCAATATAAAATCTATATATCTATAAAAGTGAACATGTCTGTGTGTGTGTGTTTACATTTCCCTACGCAATAACTCTGGCAATTTTCAGTTTACAGATTCGAAATTTGATATAAAGAGTACTGAGATTTGGGATAATCTTTGTGATCGGTTTTAGGCCAGAAATTTAGCTGTTACAGGGTCAACGTTTAACGATTTGACATTTGAGAACTCTACCAAACTCCTCCGATATTTTTGCGTCTAAACACTTGAAATTTTATATATAGGTTCTTCGGACATGGATCTATCGTAACAACTTGATTTGAGCCCAAAACAATAAATGTTAAGGGGTCATAATAGGGGTCAAAGTTTAAAAAATTGACCGCTTTTTTTTTGCTCAATATACACTTCCAAACTGAAATGATAGCATTATAAATTTATAACTTTAATCGGTAGTCTAAATTAATTTATAATTCATTTTTGCTTAATATCAAATTATAAATTAATCATTTCTTACACCTACATAAATTTCATCTTTAATTTATAATAATTATCATTATAATAATTATTTTTAAACTAATATTTTAAAGTTAAGATTTCACATATTTTTACTAATCTAATATTCTACAATCGAGTATTAATAAACATTACTCGACCTAGTTACATAGTTAAGTATAATTTTAGTTTAACATTGTATAGATCCTAATTCCCCTTATAATTAGATTTAAAAGTAACCTAATCGCATAATAGGATGTTCTTTTTATTAGTTAAATAAATGTTTAAATGAAATCTAATTCTTATTTTACTAATAATCATTTAAGTATTATTAATATTGTTTAGACATAATATTATATATCACGCTTACCTCCTATTTACCTTTACTTTACACCCTCCTACAATTTATATTCCTTATTTAAAGGTTTTGCCTATAAGTTCCGAAATAAAATTATAGACGTTTACTTAATGGATATACATATTTAAAAAAAAATTAAAGTTGGTTAACTATAATTAATGTTCAATTTATCCCATAGATATACCGTATTATAACTAACGTTTTTGCATCCATTTTAACAATTAACACATTTGGCTTATATTTTTGATTAAACACGTCAATCTTTTAACAATCACTTGTTTCAAAATACACAGTAGATTTTTACGTCCATATTTGAGATTTTAATTCTATAAATAATTTTGTTTTATTATGATTTTTAGAAATTAAACATTCCCATCAATAAACTAATATTCTTAGTAAACAAATGTTTAGCATGTCAGAACATTGGGATCAATCAAAAAGTTATAATACTGCTATTAACTACTATACGTTATTCTAATTTAATATTTGATCTTTCATACACATATAATTATAGGATATGATTACATGCTCTTATTTATCACTTTTCAATTAAATACTATATTATATGAGATATATTATCATACTTACCTTCATGGTTCATTTTGAATATAAATCTAATTATATCTTGTCATCATATTTGCTACCATTATCTACATATACTTGGTTTATTTAATGAGTTTATAAAGTTTCATAATTATTATTCTATTTCTCTTTATTAGCGAATTATATTTTATATAAAATGCTTATCTCCATACAGAAAATTCTTAAATTATCATGTTATGAGAGTTTGATATATTTTCTCCTGGGTTAAGGGCAAAATATCCACTGATTAATACAATGATTACGTGATTGATTTTGTGCTACGAAACAGATACTGTCAAGAAGTGTAAAAGTCAACTGAATAAAAAGAATAAAATTATAAGATGGTCAACATCGTGAACTTTGTAATATAGACTTTTGTCATTCATTCAATATATATATATATATATATATATATATATGTATATATATCAGGTTGACTAGAAACTTCTTGTGGTTTCTAGCTTTTAAATTCAGACGAACATATCTCGGCTCAAAGAAATATTTATTCATCGAAATGAGCACCATCAAAATCAAGACACTTTTGCGAACGAAAATCAAGTGTTTTTAACAGTAACGTATAAAACTTGTGTTCTCATGGCGATGAAGTCGCCGAAGGCGCTTTTGATATTGCTTAAGCTTTTGAAGCATTTTTTATGCAAAAAGTTGTCGAAATGCTCGAAAAAATTATAGTCGGTAGGTGAGAGGTCTGAAGAGTATGGCGGATGATGCAGAGTTTCGTAGCGCAATTCTTTCAACTTTTGCAGGTCGGTCTAGCAACGTAGGGTCGGGCATTGTTGTGAGGGAAAATTGGACCTTTTCCGTTGACTAATGATGAGTGTGGTCGAAGTTTCTGATATATTTAAACCATTTGTTAACAGCAGTTCTCCGCCGTAATGGTTTCGCCTGCATTAAAAACAAACT